>NC_091293.1:83800227-83830227 GCF_038502225.1 Cherax quadricarinatus | reverse complement strand
GTCGCAGTGTTACCTGGAGGGTATTCCGGGGATCAGCGCCCCTTCGGCCCGGTCCACGACCAGGCCTCCCAGTGGAAACCTACAAAATATGAAGTGACTACTGGCAAGGAGGGAACGAGCGTGGGGAAGGTGGAATCTTTCTGTTTACACTAGGGTACGCTACAGACAAGCCTGACCCAAGGGAGAGCTACACCAGCAAAACTTTCGAAATCCACAAAGGAATATAAAAGGTACATGCAACATAACCCCGGCCAACACAACCTAGCTTTTCCTTAATTTTCTAACGTGGTTAAAATATTTTTTTTTTCTTAAAGTTTCCACTAAGTCTGCAAATACAATTTTTCTTTATCTTGACAGGTAGCAGCAGCAGCAACACCACCACCACCAACTGCAACAGTAGTAACAACAACAGTTTCAGCAGCAACATTAGTAATAGCAGTAGTAGTAACATAGCGGCAACAGAAGCAACAACGACAATAGCTGCACAAGTAACAACAGCAACTACAATAACAGCAACAAAAATAGTAGAAGCAACAGTAGTGCAATAGTAGTACGGCAACTAAAGCATCAGAAGCTACCGCCGACACAGCAGCAGCATCAACAGAAACCGCCGACACGGCAGAAGCATCAGCAGCAGCACCATAGCCACTGCAGCTACTGCAACAGCATCTTAAGCCACCACAGCAGGATCATAAGCCACCGCAGCAACAGCATAAGCCATTACAGCAGCAACATCACAAGCCACCGCCGCAGCAACAGCATCAGAAGCCGCGGTAACACTAGCAGCAGCAGCAGCAGCAGCAGCAGCAGCAGCAGCAGCAGCAGCAATGCGCCGTTGTGGCTCGGCTGGACTGACATTATAGTTATATATACCTGACACGGAAAGTTCGTTATAATATAATTATTTAATGCATATCAAGACAGCATCTTTAACAACAGGAAAAGGGACACACAGCTTGTACGTAATACCCGCACGGGTTCACAGTAACGGGGTTGGAGGTGAGCGATGTTGCCACAACACTGAGGCGCTCTCACACCAATACAAGAGATTTGACACCTGCGCGCACACGTACTCACAAGTTTCCGGGAAATGTTCATGCTGGTCTGAATAAATTTGTCCTGACTGAACCTATATTAATCATCTACTCTGCGTATATACACACGTACTGTTAAAGAGAAGAGTAAAAGTAGCCAAACGGAGATACTGTTAGTCCTGGAGCCCGAGGAACTTGAGCATCACAGGTGAACAAAACCACCGCGACTGAGAGCAAGATGTAGCATCCTTTGTTAAAGATAACGTTGACATTTATTACTTCCTATCTTCCTTTAATAGTGACAAAATATAAAGGAACTGGTAGATTAATAACAAATTTATAAAGACAGACTTCTCTGGTTTTAGTTTGATTTTATGTCACTATCTGATTCAGTCAGGAAATTGAGGAAATATACCGCTATAAATACTATGTACTCCAAAGAGTACTTACACCTAGATGTCAACTCAAGTCTGAAATGTTGCAACATTCAGGCAATGACAGAATGTTCTCCACAATATGATCAGTTCAGAGACTTATGTTTCTTCTGCTGATAAATGCAGGAGTTTATGCCGTCACTACTGTGTTGACTGTTAAATCATAGGAATATATCTTACCTTTGATGAGTTCGGACAGTTTTTCTACTCCCGGAGCCCGGCCATAGGTCAGTATTTGCCTGGTCGGTGCTTGCCCGAGTTGTCTCATTATTTACTCTTACCTCTTCCAAGATTTTTCTTGGATAGACTGTTCTACGAAAGTATTTTTGTCGATTCGATCACAGCTGGAACATACACCGAGATCGTTTATGGCCCACATAGATCAAATAAAACACACAGATTACTGGGAATGCCATAAAGTCCTATGTCTTACAATGCTCTTTTAATGCCTTAATTTGTACGCACCAGAGCAGAGAGAGAGAGAGGACAGCAGAGAGAGAGAGAGGACAGCAGAGAGAGAGAGAGGACAGCAGAGAGAGAGAGAGAGAGGAGAGAGAGAGAGAGAGAGAGAGAGAGAGAGAGAGAGAGAGAGAGAGAGAGAGAGAGAGAGAGAGGACAGCAGAGAGGAGAGGAGAGCCGAGAGAGAGAGAGAGAGAGAGAGCCGAGAGAGAGAGAGAGAGAGAGAGAGAGAGAGAGAGAGAGAGAGAGAGAGAGAGAGAGAGAGAGAGAGAGAGATAAAATAATAATCTCAAGACAAATGACAGAGTTTTTTGACTACCACTCACTACTTTGTGATCGTCAATATGGCTTCAGGAAAGGTCACTCTGCTGCTGATCTGTTGTTAAACCTCTCCACTAAGTGGCACCAGTCACTGGATGAATCCAAAGCCAGCTGTGTGGGAGCACTGGACATTGCTGGCGCTTTCGACCGGGTGTGGCACCAGGGCCTCTTAGCAAAACTTCAAGCACTGGGAATTACAGGCTCTATGTTATGTGTCCTCAGTGATTACCTTATGGTAGATCTCTAAGTGTAGTTCTCAATGGAACGGAATCAGCAAGACATCTTATTGGGGCAAGTGTTCCACAAGGAAGCGTACTGGGACCATTGTTATGGAATGTCTACTTCAACGACCTTCTTCATCTCATCCCAGAATCACATGCATATGCAGACGACTGTACACTGACATTTACTCATCCAAGAGAAGAAATGCCAGCTGCTCTAAGCTGCATCAATCACCAGCTGAGAGCTATATCAGCTTGGGGAAATAGATGGCAAGTAACATTTGCACCTGAGAAAACGCAAATGATGATCGTCTCTAGGCACCATGATGGTAATGCTGGTGCCTAGTAAGGATGGTAAGGATGAATGGGAGGGTGTTGGCACCTGGAGAAGAAGTTGATATCATTGGGGTGAAATTTGACTCCAAAACTAACCATGAAGAACCATGTTGTAAATCTTGCAAACAAGGCAGCCAGGAAGCTTACAGCACTTCGCCGTAGGGGTTGCAAGATCCTGTACGAGGCACAAGTACGCTCACACCTTGAGTATGCTCCACTTTCTTGGTTTGCATGCCCCCCCCTCATCTGCGACTGCTTGACAGAGTAGAGAACAGAGCAAGACGTCTCATCTCTCGCCTGGACCCATCCTGGATAGATCTGTCATTTCAGCAGAGCCTTCAACATAGGGATGTGGGTGGCCTTACTGTTATGTACAAGGCCAATATTGTCAAAGTACCACACTTGGATCCACTTCGAGGACAGCGTGAAACAAGCTTTTATGCCACAAGACGGGCAGAAAGCAGCAACTTCACTCTGGCTGTACCCTTCTCCAGAACATCACTCCATCTGAGATCATTTATACCCAGGATGACTCGAGTATGGAACACATTCGTACAGCATAATGATGTCAATGAGATAAAGTCAGTTGATCACATGACAATGCTGGCCCACAGATGGCTCCAACTTCATCCTGTTCCCTTCTTGTATGTCTCATAACAATAAAAATGCTTTCAAATGAGCTGATGTAGGTAACAGCTCTTAGCTTGCCAATAAAGTTAGGAATCCTTAACCTTGTCAAACCCTGTGTAAAAAAAAGGGAGAGACAGACAGACAGACAGACAGACAGAGAGAGAGAGAGAGAGAGAGAGAGAGAGAGAGAGAGAGAGAGAGAGAGAGAGAGAGAGAGAGAGAGACAGATGATCAAATGAAAATGCTGGCCCACAGATGGCTCCAACTTCATCCTGTTCCGTAATTGTAGGTTTCATAACAATGAGAATGCTTTCAAATGAGCTAATACAGGCAACAGCTCTTAGCTTGTCCAAGTTAGGAATCCTTAACTAATCAACAGCTTGTCAATAAAGTTTGGGATCCTTAATTAACCTAACGTTGTCAAACCCTACCTTTATACCTTTGAAGAGCTTCGAGAGTCCGACTACTCTCGGAGCCCAGCCATGGGCCAGGCTCGTCTGCCGCTTGCCTGGTCAACCAGGCTGTTGCTGCTGGAGGCCCGCTGCCCCACATATCCATCACAGGCTAGTTGATCTAGCACCTGGTGAAAATACTTGTCCAGTTTCCTCTTGAGGACTTCTACATTTGTTCCAGCTGTGTTTCTGATATCTTCTGGTAAAATAGTGAATAGTCTAAGACTCCGGGTGTTGATACAATGTTCCATTATTGTCCCCACCGCACCCCTGCTCCTCACTGGGTTTATTTTACACTTCCTCCCATATATCTCATTCCAATATGTTGTTATGGCAGTGTACATATTTGGGACAAGGCTCTCGAGTATTCTCCATGTATATATTATCATGTATCTTTCCTCCGCTCCAATGAGTACATGTTCAATATCTGAAGGAGCTTCCAGTAATTTAGGTGTTATATTGGCTCAATGTGAGCCGTCAACGATCTCTGTATTTGTTCCAGCACTGATATTTCTCCTGCTTTGAACGGGGCCGTCAGCACTGAGCAATATTCTAAACGAGAGAACACTAGCGATTTCAACAGTGTCACCATCGGCATTATTTCCCTTGTTTTAAAAGTTCTCCATACCCACCCCGTCATCTAACAGGCTGTCGTAATCTTTGTCTTGTTATGGTCTTTAAACGAAAGGTCGGCTGACATAATTATTCCCAGGTCTTTTACGTGTTCCTTTCCTTCTATTTGCTGACCTTCTCGAGTTTTGTTTATAGTGTTCCTGTTGAGTTCTTCATTCTTTCCATACCTAAACAGCTGGAACTTATCACCAATGAACGTCAGGTTGTTCTCCACTGCTCTCTGGAAAACCCTGCTTATGTCTTCCTGTACTTTTTCAGTGTCCTCTGCCGTAGTGACTTTCATGCTTATTTTAGTGTCATCGGCAAATGATACAAAAGTGTGCTGGGTGTTTTTATCTATGTCTGCTATGAGGATGAGACACAGCAGAGCTGCCAGGACAGTACCTTGGGGCACTGAGCTTTTGACCTCGCTGATACTGGATCTAGCCCTGTTCACTACTACTTTTTGTGTTCTGTGTGTTAGGAACCCGAAAATCCATCTGCCTACCTTCCCCGTAATGCCCATGGCCTTCATTTTGTGCGCTATCATTCCATGATCGCATTTGTCAAACGCCTTTGCAAAATCTGTGTAAATCACATCTGCGTTTTAGTCGTCTTCCAATGCCTCCGTAATTCTGTCATAATGGTTCAGCAGCTGACAGACATGATCGTCCTGCTCTAAAACTATGCTGGTTCGGGTTATGCTGGTCCAAGAGGTTTGTAATTTGCCGTCTCATCACTCTTTCGAAGATTTTTATGATGTGAGAGGTTAGGGCTACTGGTCTTTAATTTTTAGCTAGTGCTCTACTACCTCCCTTTTGCAAAGGAGCTATGTCTGCACTCTAAGGTCTCCGGTACTTCACCTAGATCTAGGCTCTTTCTCCAAAGAATACTGAGGGCTCGTGCTAGTGGTACTTTGCACTTCTTTATAAATAGAGTATTCCGTCAATCTGGTCCAGATGCTGAGTGAGTGGGCATGATGTCCATTTCTATTTCGAAATCTATGGGATTTGTACTAATGTCAGTTGGTCTGCGCGGCCTTCTTCTGGAGTGAAAAATATTTCTGCATTTTCTACCTTGCTGTCATTTAGTGGGTTACTGAACACCGACTCTTACTGTTCTTTTAGGATTTCACTCATTTCCTGTTCATCGCCAGTATACGAATCTCTCAAAAATGGCCCAATTCTACAGGTAGTTCTTAGCTTGGATTTTGCTCTAATTCAGTGATCTCTCGACTATATTTCCTCTGTTGCAGCATATCTGTGCTTTTAACCTATTCAGTAACCCGTTTTCCTTTGTACCATCTATGCTCTCTCTATATATCCGATCTTCTTCTGGGTTTCCTCAATGGTAGGTGCTTCGTACATACCTTGTATGCTGTATTCAGCTTCTTTAGGCACTGGTGGGAATTTAGGGCGCTCATGTCTGATTCCCAGGATATATCTGATAGCTCTTGGCCTATTTTTTCCTTTATGGTTGTTAATATTAAACTTACTGAACATCCCGTCAGTAACAATAGTGACGCAGTTCCCTAATCCCGAGTTAATACTCGTTTATACTTCTATGATATTGTGATCAGAGTATACTGTTTTCTGTAACTGTTATGTCTGATTAGTTCCTCGTTGTTTGTGAATATCAAATCTAGGGTATTTTCATTTTTAGTGGGATCAATTATCTGTTGATTCAATGAGTACTTTTCACAAAACCTCATTAGTTCCCTGGTATGTGCCTTTTGAGCCAGGGTGCTTCCCGGAGATATTTCTGGTATAACATTGCGTTGCTCCATCTTCCATTCTACATGAGGGAGATCAAAATCTCCAAGGAGTAAAATATTTGTTGGGGGATTTTCTAGCCTATCCAGATAGCTATCTATCTTACTTAACTGATCTGTGAATTCCTCAGCAGTTACCGATGGTGGTTTGTATACTAGGATAATTACCAAATTCTTATTTTAACTGTGTAAAAGAGAGAGAGAGAGAGAGAGAGAGAGAGAGAGAGAGAGAGAGAGAGAGAGAGAGAGAGAGAGAGAGAGAGAGAGAGAGAGAGAGAGAGAGAGAGATTATAATATATACCTGAAAAGTACTTGAGGGCCTTATCCCAAATCTGCACACTGCCATCACATGCATGGGAGGAAGTGCAAAATAAACCAGTGAAAAGCTGGGGTGCCGTGAACACAATAAGCTAGCACAGTATCAATATCCGTGGCCCCAGACTATTAAGCATCTTACACTGCTGGGACAAGTGAAGTCTTTCAGAGGACACTGAACAAGTAACTTCAGGTGTCAGATCAAACAGGCAAGGTCAACCAGTAGCAATAGCCTGGTTGACCATGCAAGCACCAGACGAGCCTGGCCCTAGGGGATTAGAAAAACTCTCGGAACTCATCATATATAAAAGGATGTATTCCAATTCAATATGGGAAGCTCATATGCCGAGAGTATTAGTGGCAAAAAGACCCCACTGCTTGGAGGTATGTCACTGCATTTATACAGAATAAGAACTGGGAAGACTTCTACGTGTCCCAGCAGTGTTTCTGAGAGCTTCTGCTAAGATAACGAATAGTGTATAGTCGAGGTCCACGCAAGTTTATATGATGTTCACTTATTGCGCCCATGGTGCCACTGTTTTTTACTGGCTTTATTGTACATTGTCTCTCACTCTAGCATGTTAGGTAGAGTGCTGCTTTGTTACTAGCCCCTAAAGCGCTTTCCACGTATATATTATGCATGTCTCTGTCTTTGTCTGTCTGTCTGTCTGTCTGTCTCTCTCTCTCTCTCTGTCTCTCTCTCTCTCTCTCTCTCTCTCCGCTCCAGCGAGTACATGTTTAGGACTGAGGCGTTCCTATGGCTCTATGATCTCTGTATTTGTTCCAGCTCTGATATTTCCCCAGCACATGTGATATGAATAGTGTCACCACTGGTACTATTTCCCCTGGTTTTAAAAGCTCTCATTATTCATTCTTACTTTCCTGGCCTTTGTGACACCTGTCGTATTATGGTCTCCGGAAGAAAGGGCAGCTGACTTAATTGCTCCCAGGTCTTTCATCACATGTTCCTTTCATACTATTTGATGATCCCCTTTGGTTCTGTATAATGTCAAAATACGTTTACAATTAGAGCACAGAGTATCCTTGTCATCTACAGGTATCACAAACTATCATCATATAATTGCAGCAAATATGTGCCTCGAATGATTTCGAGAGCTCTTCTATCCCCGCAGCCCGCTCGAGACCTAACTTCCCTGGTAGGTAGGTAAGACACATAGGCAACAGTTAGGCAACTTTATTCCGAAACGTTTCGCCTACACAGTAGGCTTCTTCAGTCGAATACAGAAAGTAGGCAGGAACAGTAGAGATGTGAAGACGATGTAATCAGTCCATCACCCTTGAAGTCGTGGATTTGAGGTTGTCAGCCCCTCAGCGAATCGTTTCGGAATAAAGTTGCCTGACTGTTGCCTATGTGTCTTACCTACCAACCTGTCGGTATTGTATACCATTCTGATATTCACCTAACTTCCTTACCGACTGCCAGGTCAACCAGGATATTTGTGCTAACGGTTCACAGGCCCACATAATTATCACAACGCGGCTGACAAGGCACTTTTAGAAGGAAACTTCCTGAAAACTTTTGTCTTCGATCTGGCAATATTATTTTAATGTTTTCGAGGGTTAATGACCCTGCGGCCCGGTCCTAGACATCACGCCTCTTATGTCGTCTGGTGCTGTATTGAACAGTAACAGTGTGTTCTCTCGTGTAACCAGGGGCACTCCCTACCCTACACCGGGTTAATTCCAAATTTTCTAGATGGATATTAACTTAATTTTCAGTTTTCAATTTTCCTGTGTTATTTTACCAAGTTTCAAGAGATGAGTGCAAACACTTACGTTTTGTTGTCCTGGCTTTAGATTACTCTTAAATCTTTTTAACATTCTGAGTGATAGAGATCTACATTATTCAGTTTTTTTTTTGTATCAACTAATTCATATCTTCCTGCAGCGCTCTACTGCCCTATTTTTGTGCCATCGGTAAACTTGGTCATGTTAGGTAAAAGGACACCTGAAACTGTCATTTTATTGTGGCAAAGTTTCGCTCTCCAGGAGCGAAACTTGCATAGATCGTTATTTCTTCCTCATCTATGTCGTTTATTTATACTGTGAACAAAGGGTCCAATACTAACCCCTGTGGAACACCGTTTGTAACGAGTCCCCACTCTTATTTCTCCCCATTTTTGCAAACTAACTGTTGCCTATCAAACCAAACCAAGGGCGAGGTTTGAGCCCGCGGTTAGTCTCTCTCAAAACTCCAAACCGTCGCGTTAGCCACTGGGCCAGCTAGCTTCAATAAGATTTATCCAACTAGGTATATTTCTACACCACAGGAAGGTTAGCATGGGCACCACTGTGACCACAAATGCAAGTTTTTACGGACGAATCTCCCGCTAGCATTATTGAAGCTAGCTGGCCCAGTGGCTAACGCGACGGTCTGGGGTTTTGAGACTCTCTGACCGCGGGTTCAAATCCCACCCGTGGTATGGTTTGTTTGCAATCGTGTCATTACGATTTCGTGAGTCATGTTGCCTATCGGTCAACCACGCCTCTATCCAGGAAAAAAAATTTCCCCTGCTATTCCGCGTGCATCTACTTTCTAAAACAATCTCCTGTGTGGAATTCAATCCAAGGCCGTATTGAGGTCCATATACATAATATTTTCACAACTCTCAATTTCACAAACCAAACGGTAAAGCTGGCATGAAGGCTGCAACAAGATCTATGTAGGATAAACAGGGAGAAATCTTTACGCAGGTCCGAGAGCACAAAAATGCATGCAATAGACACGCCAAAAATGTTTGCGTCGTGCAAGAATGTAAAGAGCGACACATCATGAACTGGAACAAAGCACAGCTGATCTACAGAGAATCCAACATTGATAGCCATCACTGGATTGAAGCATCCTAAATTACTACAATCAACACTATACACAGACAGATCTGACAAGTACACCATCTCAACTACCCTTGCACATGTGCTACTACACGTTCATCCCGTTGCCACGAGACACGGCTATTAGATGACCTGACACCTTCACCTGATCTTCACCAATGACCTATTTTTTTTTATTTTCTATACTGTCTTCTCGCATTCCTTTGTATCATTTGGAGTGACCACGGTCCAAAGACTGAAATGTTTCCAATAAAGATGTCCTCTTATGTTCTTTCATCCATACTGACGGTACTGTTATACCTTCTGCTTCGTTGATTATAACATATAACGGCAATACAAACGGCGAAACAAACTTTTGGAGAGTTAACAGAAAACAGGCCTACAGAGGACATGTTAGTCACAATCGCGTTTTCATTTCAACTTCAAGGACACACATTTGACATTCTTTGGCAGTGATATCTGACGATGCTTACGATAGGCTGGATAGACTGTATTTGATGAAGCCGCTGCCTCGACGAAAAGTCGTCAACAAAGCTTCTAAGTAACTACAGTTGTGAACATTTCATGACATGGTTATCCTCACTTAATTTTCAAACCGTTATTTCACGTTGTAAACTGATCCATTTACATTAACATTTGCACGCTGAAAGCACAAACAGGCTGGTTATATACCTTTGATATACGAAGAGCTTTTCTACTCTCAGAGCCCGACCTAGGGACAGGCTCGTCTGGTGCTTGCCTGGTCAACCAGGCTGTTGCTGCTGGTGGCCCACTGCCCCACACATCCATCACAGACTGGCTGATCTGGCACCTGGTGAAGATACTTGTCCAGTTTCCTCCTGAAATCTTATATACTTGCTCCAACAGTATTTTTTGATATCCAGTAGAAAAACTCTCGGAACTCATCAAGGCTACATCAAAGGAAGTAAGATGTTGAATAGTCAGGGGCCACGATGTTCATACAATGTTCCCTTATTGTGTCCACTGCATCCCTGCTTTTCACTGGGTTCATTTTACACTTCCTCCCATATGTCTCACACCAGGATGTTGTTACGGCAGTGTGCAGATTTGGGATAAGGCCCTCAAGTACTTTTCAGGTATATATTTTCATGTCTCTTTCTCTCTTTTTCTCCGCTCCAGTGAGCACATATTTAAGACTAAGGAATTCCCAGTAATTTAAATGCTCCACTGACTTTATGTGGGCTGTAAATGATCAATGTATGTGTTGCAGATCTGATATTTCTCCTGCTCTGAATGGGGCCGTCAACACTGAGCAATATTCCAAATGAGAGAGTACAAGCGATTTGAACCATCACCATTGGCACTATTTCCCTGATTTTGAAAGTTCTCATTATCCATCCCGTCATATTCTTGGCTATTGTGACCTTGGTCTTATAGGGAAAAAGTGGGGGAGGAAAGGTGAGTGGGAAGGGAAGAGGGAGGGAGGAAAGAGATGTGTGTGCACTCACCTAGTCGAGGTTGCAGGTGTCGAGTCCTAGCTCCTGGCCCCGCCTCTTCACTGGTCGCTACTAGGTCACTCTCCCTGAACTGTGAGCTTCATCATACCTCTGCTTAAAGCTATGTGTGGATCCTGCCTCCACTACATCGCTTCTCAAACTATTCCACTTCCTGACTACTCTGTGGCCGAAGAAATACTTCCTACCATCCCTGTGATTCACCTGTCTTCAACTTCCAATTGTGTCCCCTTGTTGCTGTGTCCCATCTCTGGAACATCCTGTCTTTGTACACCTTGTCAATTCCTCTCAGTATTTTGTATGTCGTTATCATGTCCTCCCTATCTCTCCTGTCCTCCAGTGTCGTCAGGTCGATTTCCCTTAACCTCTCCTCGTAGGACATACCCCTTAGCTCTGAGACTAGTCTTGTTGCAAACTTTTGCACTTTCTCTAGTTTCTTTACGTGCTTGGCTAGGCGTGGGTTCCAAACTGGTGCCGCCACATACTCCAATATGGGCCTAACGCACACGGTGTACAGGGTCCTGAACGATTCCTTAGTGTGTGTGTGTGTGTGTGTGTGTGTGTGTGTGTGAGAGAGAGAGAGAGAGAGAGAGAGAGAGAGAGAGAGAGAGAGAGAGAGAGAGAGAGAGAGAGAGAGAGAGAGAGAGAGAGAGAGAGAGAGAGAGAGAGAGGAGAATGAATGAATCTGACGGTTACTGCTAGGCAGGGGGCTGGAGGTTACCTGGAGGTTATTCCGGGGATCAACGCCCCCGGGGCCCGGTCCATGACCAGGCCTTCCGGTGGATCAGGGCCTGGTCAACCAGGCTGTTACTGCTGGCCGCACGCAGTCCAACGTACGAGCCACAGCCCGGCTGATCCGGCACTGACTTTAGGTATCTGTCCAGCTCTCTCTTGAAGGCAGCCAGGGGTTCATTGGTAATTCCCCTAATGCTTGATGGGAGGCTGTTGAACAGTCTTGGGCCCCGGACACTTATGGTGTTTTCTCTTAGTGTACCAATGGCGCCCCTACTTTTAACTGGGGGTATTTTGCATCGCCTGCCCAGTCTTTTACGTTCGTAGGGAGTGATTTCTGTGCGCAGATTCGGGACCATTCCTTCTAGGAATTTCCAAGTGTAGATTATGATATCTCTCTCTCTCTCTCTCCTGCGTTCCAACGAGTACAAGTCAAGTGCTTCCAAGCGTTCCCAGTAGTTAAGGTGCTCGACAGAACTTACACGTGCAGTAAAGGATCTCTGTACACTCTCTACATCTGTAATTTCACCTGCTTTGAATGGAGATGTTAATGTACGGCAGTATTCCAGCCTAGAAAGAACAACTGATTTGAAAAGGATCATCATTGGCTTGGAATCTCTGTTTTGAACGTTCTCATTATCCATCCTATCATTTTCTTTGCACTTGTGATCGTGGCACTGTTGTGATCCTTGAAAGTAAGATCCTCAGACATTACTACTCCCTTACATTATTTTTCCGCTCTATTGTATGGCCAGAGTTTGTAGTATACTCTGTTCTAGTTATTATCTCCTCCAGTTTTCCATAACGGAGTAGTTGGAATTTGTCCTCATTGAACATCATGTTTTCCGTTGCCCACTGGAAAACTTTGTTATATCTTCTTGGAGGTTAACCGCGTCCACAGCAGATGACAGCCTCATGCAGATCCTAGTATCATCCGCAAAGGATGATACGGTGCTGTGGTGTATATCTCTATGTCTGATATGAGGATGAGGAATAGGATGGGGGCGAGTACTGTGCCTTGTGGAACAGAACTATTCACTATGGCAGCCTCCGATTTAACTCTGTTGACCACTACTCTGTGTTCGATTTGTTAGGAAGTTGAAGATCCACCTCCCCACTTTCCCAGTTATTCCTTTAGCACGTATTTTGTGCGCTATTACGCCATGATCGCATTTGTCAAACGCTTTTGCAAAGTCTGTGTATATTACATCTGCATTCTGATTTTCTTCCATTGCATCCAAGGCCATATCATAGTGATCCAGTAGTTGTGAAAAGTAGGAGCGACCTGCCCTGAACCCATGTTCCCCTGGATTGTGCAGATTTTGGGAATCCAGGCGATTTGCAATCCTGCTTCTTAGCACTCTTTCAAAGATTTTTTAGGATGTGGGACGTCAGAGCTATTGGTCTATAGTTCTTAGCTAATGTTTTGCTGCCACCTTTATGGAGTGGGGCTATATCCGTTGTTTTAAGTGACTGGAATTTCACCCATGTACAAGCTCCTCCTCCATAGTGTACTTAGGGCACGCGAGAGGGGTTTCTTGCAGTTCTTAATGAATACAGAGTTCCACGAGTCTGGGCCCGGGGCTAAGTGCATGGGCATGTTGTCAATGGTTTTTTCGAAGTCTATCGGAGTTAGGGTAATGTCGGAAATCTGGCATACATTTATGGGCTGCAGGGGTGTAAGGAAACTTCCACGCATGTTCCTCCGTGCCTGGGAATTGAACCCGGGACCTTGTGCTTGTGAGCTGAATGCTCTCACCAGGGAGCTTAGGCGCGGCAGAGAGGTGGGGGAGGGAGTGGGTAGGAGGAGGGGTAAGGACTACCAGCTGCCAAACTTGGACATGCAGACAGACAACAGTGCCCAAGTACTCTCACTGGTGGTTTGCTTACTTCCCGCCTCAGCCTACTGTACGTTGGTCCCTACGAGCGCGGAAGGCAGGTGTTCTCTCCCTCTCTCTGTATCTCTCGTGCATTTAGGTCACGGGAGGTTTGCTCGGTGCTGGGGGGAAGCCAGCAAGGAGAGAGACGCCACACAACCCAACAGGATCTCACTAGATCCTTCCTTACCTCGCTAACAGAAAATCTGCTGTATTGTTGCAGCGCTACAAACGTGAAGTTTAAAAGTGCAACTTGTTTAATGTACTAATCAATGTCCTACAAAAATTAATATCAGACGCTTAATATACATAGTTCCTTTGTATAAAGGCAAAGGGGACAAAAGAGTGCAAAAATTATAGGGGGATAAGTCTGTTGAGTATACCTGGTAAAGTGTATGAAAGAATTAAGAGTAAGACGGAGAATAGGATAGCAGATGAACATGGAGGCTTTAGGAAAGGTAGGGGGTGTGTGGACCAGGTGTTTACAGTGAAACATATAAGTGAACAGTATTTAGATAAGGCTAAAGAGGTCTTTGTGGCATTTATGGATTTGAAAAAGGCGTATGATAGGGTGGATAGGGGGGCAATGTGGCAGATGTTGCAGGTGTATGGTGTAGGAGGTAGGTTACTGAAAGCAGTGAAGAGTTTTCACGAGGATAGTGAGGCTTAAGTTAGAGTATGTAGGAAAGAGGGAAATTATTTCCCAGTAAAAGTAGGCCCTAGACAAGGATGTGTGATGTCACCATTGTTGTTTAATATATTTATAGATGGGGTTGTAAGAGAAGTAAATGCGAGGGTCTTGGCAAAAGGCGTGGAGTTAAAAGATAAAGAATCACACAAAGTGGGAGTTGTCACAGTTGCTCTTTGCTGATGACACTGTGCTCTTGGGAGATTCTGAAGAGAAGTTGCAGAGATTGGTGGATGAATTTGGTAGGGTGTGCAAAAGAAGAAAATTAAAAGTGAATACAGGAAAGAGTAAGGTTATAAGGATAACAAAAAGATTAGGTGATGAAAGATTGGATATCAGATTGGAGGGAGAGAGTATGGAAGAGGTGAATGTATTCAGATATTTGGGAGTGGACGTGTCAGCGGATGGGTCTATGAAAGATGAGGTGAATCATAGAATTGATGAGGGGAAAAGGGTGAGTGGTGCACTTAGGAGTCTGTGGAGACAAAGAACTTTGTCCTTGGAGGCAAAGAGGGGAATGTATGAGAGTATAGTTTTACCAACGCTCTTATATGGGTGTGAAGCATGGGTGATGAATGTTGCAGCGAGGAGAAGGCTGGAGGCAGTGGAGATGTCATGTCTGAGGGCAATGTGTGGTGTGAATATAATGCAGAGAATTCGTAGTTTGGAAGTTAGGAGGAGGTGCGGGATTACCAAAACTGTTGTCCAGAGGGCTGAGGAAGGCTTGTTGAGGTGGTTCGGACATGTAGAGAGAATGGAGCGAAACAGAGTGACTTCAAGAGTGTATCAGTCTGTAGTGGAAGGAAGGCGGGGTAGGGGTCGGCCTAGGAAAGGTTGGAGGGAGGGGGTAAAGGAGGTTTTGTGTGCGAGGGGCTTGGACTTCCAGCAGGCATGCGTGAGCGTGTTTGATAGGAGTGAATGGAGACAAATGGTTTTTAATACTTGACGTGCTGTTGGAGTGTGAGCAAAGTAACATTTATGAAGGGGTTCAGGGAAACCGGCAGGCCGGACTTGAGTCCTGGAGATGGGAAGTACAGTGCCTGCACTCTGAAGGAGGGGTGTTTATGTTGCAGTTTAAAAACTGTAGTGTAAAGCACCCTTCTGGCAAGACAGTGATGGAGTGAATGATGGTGAAAGTTTTCCTTTTTCGGGCCACCCTGCCTTGGTGGGAATCGGCCAGTGTGATATATATATATATATATATATATATATATATATATATATATATATATATATATATATATATATATAGCCCGAAAAAGAAAAATTCTCATTATTCATTCCATCACTGTCTTGCCAGAGGAATGCTGACACTACAGTTATAAAACTGCAACATTAACACCCCTCCTTCAGTACCAGCACTGTACTTCCCATCTCCAGGAATCAAGTCCGGCCTGCCGGTTTCCCTGAATCCCTTCATAAATTTTACCTTGCATACACTCCAACAGTACGTCAAGTCCTAAAAACCATTTGCTACTATCTAACACGCTCACGCACGCTTGCTGGAAGTCCAAGCCCCTCGCACACAAAACCTTCTTTACCCCCTTTCTCTCACCTTTCCTAGGCCGACCCCTACCCCGCCTTCCCTCCACTACAGATTTATACTATCGAAGTCATTCTATTTCGTTCCGTCCTCTCTACATGTCCAAACCTTCTCAATAACACCTCCTCAGCCCTCTGGAAAATGTTTTTGGCAATCCCGCACCTCCTCCTAATCTCCAAACTACGGATTCTGTGCATTATATTCACACCACACATTGCCCTCAAACACGACATCTCCACAGTCTCCAGCCGTCTCCCTGTTGCAACATTCACTACCCATGCTTCACACCCATACAAGAGCGTTGGTATAACTATACTCTCATACATTCCCCTCTTTGATTTCATGGATAAAGTTTTTTGTCTCTACAGACTCTTTAGTGCACCACTCACCTTTTTCCCATCGTCAATGTTCTGCTGTATAATATTATATATATATATATATATATATATATATATATATATATATATATATATATATATATATATATATATATATATATATATATATATATATATATATATATATATATATATATATCTCAGAACATCATACTTCGACAGTTTCAACATACAGGACCCCACTACCTTTATAATTCACGTGTCTTTTAGTATTTCAATATACAGCTACTCTTGAAAAGGACTACGAGAGTCTCGACTATAACATGCACGATCATATCAGAGGATCTAATAGCGCAGATAAGTATAAACTGTTGAAATGTGAAGACTCACAGATGAAAAAAAAAGTAGCTAGGACGTAATGACTTACTTAATTTTTAGTCTCTTGACAGAAGGGATGTGGATTGAAATGGAAGTGAAGACAAACTCTATATTCTGTTTTAAACAGTGTGAGAAACAGACATTAAAACTAAACAGGCCCATGTAAGGACACTAAAAGCCACTCTCTCCAGGTCGTTCTCTTTTCCAATGTAATAAGAATCATAATACTGGATAAAGAAGCTAAGTGGCATGTATAATTTGCATGTATCTCTGAGGATACATACAAAAAAAATGTTAAAACACAAAAGAAACAGCCATAATTACGATAACCCCTATTATTATTACTGTATTATTGTTATTATTATTATTATGATATTCATTTAAAGGGGATAAGATCATAAAAAAGACCCTGCCATTTTGAGGCAGTAAGGCGTACGGAATGTTTGGGAATGGGGGGGGACTGGATGCATTTTTACAGATATTAGATAAGTAAGAGTAAAATGATTAATTGTGGTTTACTTGCAGCCTGAATCTGATACAGAAACGTTACAAGTATCCTCTCCCAGCCTCATATTCCCAACTGCGATTAAAAAAAAAAAAAAAAGCCTAAGTCTGCCTCCCATCCCCAATCTTTTAACAGCAAGCCTAATTACCTCTATCACGATTATCTCGCCACTCTCTACCTGTTCCTCCCCACCAGCTCTCGTCCCACCCACTATAACCAATAGTATACCTTTCCTCCTTATCCTCACCATTTCATCTATTTGTCCCTGCCACCTGCCTCTCCCTTGGACTAACTCCCATCCTGAAGACAGACACTTATGCAACATATGGGAATCTTTATTGAGGAAACGTTTCGCCACACAATAAAGATTCCCATATGTTGCATGTCTCAGTCTTCAACTTGTGGGTTTTTTAAACCGTTTATCAACTCCCATCCTGTAATGCTGCAAGCCAGTATTTTCCCTATCGCCTCATCTATTAAAATAGTTAATCTCAGTTGAGTTCATTACTAAGTAGGGAGGGAGGGAGGGAGAGTGGGCGGGCTAAAACTTGCTAGACAGACGGACTCAACCACCTTTAAGACAGGGGGCTCAAGTACTGAGCTGGCTGGTCTTTGAGCTTTTTTTTAGTGGGGAAAGACCTTACGACACTCCAAGGAGTCATCGACCCTCCCCCGCGACCCAGTCCCAGAAAGACATGGTTGATGACCTGATCGACCAGGCTGTTGGGGCTGGCCGCATGCATTCTGACGTGTGCCCCATAGCCTGGTTGGTTAGGAATTGATCTGAATAACTTATCAAGTTCTTTGTTGAAAACAGCCAGAGGTTTAAGTTCTCTTATTAACGAGAGGCTTTGGTTTACACAGGTGAATTGTAGTGAACTACCAGTAAGTACTTTAGTGTCAATATATTTTGCATTCCCATTTGTTACAGTGACTGTATCAGTGTAATAACACTGGCTTCTTTATTGTTTTATTACCCCCCCCCCCAGCTCAACTATTCTGGCAAGAGAATGGGTTGAAATATCAGTGTATGGCAGCAGCACACTGAGGATGTGCCTAATTCTGTTCAATAAAAGAGCTCCTCCCTCCTTCCCACAAACAGCCCATCTACCAACGTAAACAAAGAGTGAATATAACCTCTCTACCACTGCTGCTGCCTCCTCTGTATTCAACTGAAGAAGTCTACTGTGTAGGTGAAACGTTTCGGAATACAGATACCTAACTGTTGCTTATGTGTCTTGCTTATCTAAACAAAACGTGGTTTTGCCAACACTCGGAGAAGGTATCATGTATCCCGCGCTACTAGTGATGGGATACCAAATTTTTCTGCCGATACCGAAACTTAATTTTTTATTAAGCCGATGCTGATAAATTTAACCGATTTCCGATACCGATACTTTGGCACAGTCCTACGAGCTAGCAGACGACCAGACGTAAGCCGCCTGCTTTTTTTTCTCGGTACCAAAATTACCCTAACCAATATTTTTGCATTATTAGGGTAATTTAGTTTCAGTTAACATGCCCTAATCTACAATAATACACAATTTTTGTAAGTATTCAGAATGTGCACAAGTCGACGCACTCTTACACCTGAGAAAACGAACACTTTCAAACGTTGCATCACTTTTTTTTCTACTACCGGCTATGAAGGAGCAGACATCAAACTAGTCAACAGATTGAAGAATGAGACAGTTGTGCAACATTTGTGGAAACGTCACGGTAGCCAGTGGCTTCTTCAGTCCAATACAATGAATGGTGGAAGATAAGGAGTTTAATGTAATCAGTCCCCCAGCCTGGAGTCGATGTGTTCAGTCCATCAATCTCGGTATTATTCTCAAGACTGATGGACTGAACACACAGACTCCAGGCTGAGGAACTGATTACCTCAAGTTACTCATCTTCCACCGTTCTTCTCTGTAGTAGACTGAAGCCACTGGCCAGTGAAACGTTTCCACAATAAAGATTCGTAAATGTTGTACATATCTCCCATTCTTCAACTTAACGGTTTTCTAAATCATTTACATCATAGTCAACTGATGTAGTAAACAAAATCACACCTAAATGACAGAAAGAGAACACCCAGACTGCACCTGACTTATCACACGCTTAGAAACAGATAACACAAGAGATAGCATGCAATCTTTCCCGGAAGTTCTGAGCAGCAAGAAAATAGAACGGAAAGTTTCAGGGAGTACCGTACATAGTCCAGCTTACCAGTATGGTACATATTCCAGCTAACCAGGGAGGATGGTAAACTGTCCTGCTAACCAGGGAGGATGGTAAACTGTCCTGCTAACCAGGGAGGACGGTACACAGTCCAGCTAACCAGGGAGGATGGTAAACTGTCCTGCTAATCAGGGAGGATGGTAAACTGTCCTGCTAACCAGGGAGGACGGTACACAGTCCAGCTAACCAGGGAGGACGGTACACAGTCCAGCTAACCAGGGAGGACGGTACACAGTCCAGCTAACCAGGGAGGACGGTACACAGTCCAGCTAACCAGGGAGGACGGTACACAGTCCAGCTAACCAGGGAGGACGGTACACAGTCCAGCTAACCAGGGAGGACGGTACACAGTCCAGCTAACCAGGGAGGACGGTACACAGTCCAGCTAACCAGGGAGGACGGTACACAGTCCAGCTAACAAGGGAGGATGGTACACAGTCCAGCTAACCAGGGAGGATGGTACACAGTCCAGCTAACCAGGGAGGATGGTACACAGTCCAGCTAACCAGGGAGGATGGTACACAGTCCAGCTAACCAGGGAGGATGGTACACAGTCCAGCTAACCAGGGAGGATGGTACACAGTCCAGCTAACCAGGGAGGACGGTACACAGTCGAGCTAACCAGGGAGGACGGTACACAGTCCAGCTAACCAGGGAGGATGGTACATATTGCATCTAACCAGGGAAGCCCGGAGAGCTAAGGATATGACAAATCGAGGCAGACAACTTCATACGAGAACTGCTAATGCAGGAAGCAGGACCACAGCCAAGCTCACCTGCCTAAGAGCTTTCAAACATACTGACTAAAAGTGCGGCCCCCAACGGGAACCTCGAGACATGCAAAAAATCTTAATCAGTTATGAAGATATACCTTAGAGCTTCGAGTGTCTACTCTCGGAGCCCGGTCATGGGTAAGGCTCGTCTGGTGCTTGCCTGGTCAACCAGGCTGTTGCTGTTGAAGGCTCGCTGCCACACACATCCATCACAGCCTGGTTGATCTGGCGCCTGGTGAAGATACTTGTCGAGTTTCCTCTTGAAGACTTCTACACTTGTCCCTCGTGTGTTTCTGACATCATCTTGTAAGATGTTAAATAATCTTGAGCCACGGACACTGAACCAGTGTTCCTTTTTTGTGCCCACGGTGCCCCTGGTTTTCACTTGGTTTATTTTGCACATCCTACCACATCCCTCACTCCAGTATGTTATGGCAGTCTGCAGATGTGGGACAAGACTCTCGAGTACTTTCCATGTATATATTGTCACTCTCTCTCCCCCTGCTCCGGTAAGTACATATTTAAGACTTTATGGCGTTCCTACACAATAGTATAACATTAATTAGAGTGAGAGATATGGGAGGAAATGTAAAATAAATCCAGTGAAGGGCAGGGACGCCATGGGCACAATAAGAGAACACTGCATCAATATCCATGGGTCCAGACTACTCAGCATTCTACCAGAAGATATCAGAAACGCTGCTGGAACAAATGCAGAAGTCTTCAACAGGAAACGCAACTAGTACGTCCGCCAAGTTTCAGATCAACCAAGTTGTAATGAATTTTGGCTAGTGGGCCGCGAACAACAACAGCCTAGTTGACCAGGCAAGTGTCAGACAAGCCAGGCCCATGGCCAGAGAAACTCGAAACCAGTCACAGGTGTATATGTGCAGCCGGAAATGAACCTACATACATGAAATTATGGACAGTTTGTGTGTCTATGACTCAGTAGATACATTCAGCCTGGGGTCTAAATGTAACATACTTACGTATGAGGGAAGACACACATGCACAAATTATTAACAAAGGGTATTAATTTATATTTTGTGGATTCCCTCTCACACAGTCCTCCGGGAGCATGATAAGTCAATACCCTGGGTATCTTTGATAAACCTTTGACGAATTTCTAATTTTCGTATTCCCGCAGCTCGGCCCTGGGCCAGGCTTGTCTGAGGCTTGGTTGATCTAAACTAGTAATAAAGAAAACGGAATTTTGGTTCCTCAAATAGAGCTTAAAAGACATTGTTAGAAAATAACTAGCAAAAATATTAAAGAAAGCAGAGCAGAACAGATAGAAACTAGCCGATCTACATCGGGAATAGGAAAACTCTCGAAGCCCTTTGAAAGTTTATAAGAGGTAACATGCCTATTGAGAAAGTTCTAAGATCAGCAGACGACGTCTTGCTTGACCAAAACTAGACTAAGTATCTAAAGCAGTTTACTTTCAATGGAGATGTCAGTACTATGAATGCAAAATGTGTGGACAGGGCCATACACTAGTGGCCAACATGCAGGTCCAAACAATCCATAATTGCATGTACAAATCACGTTATTAAGAAGATATCTGAAAACTTGATAATTAATCTTCGTTTTACCAGCCTGATGAACGAAATTCTTATTTGATGAGACTAAGTAAATGTTTATAGAAGTAATGATAACATACTATAACAATGTTAACACATTACGAATAATAATAGTACTAATAGTAGAACTAATAGTTGTAATAGTAACAGCAACTTACAGTATATTTAAAATGTACATTGTTTTGTTGGGCCTCACGAGAGGTAAACACAGCATTACTGGCACATGCTAGACCACCAGTATGTTGTCTGTGGCGTCCCGTGCAAATACTATAAGCGGGAGTGAGGAGCTGAGGAGAGGTGCGGCTGACGTAAGTATGTGAACTGTAAACTTAAAAGTCGGGGAGTTTGTCGATCAACTGGGACTTGGCAAGCTGAAAAATTTCTTTATTCTTGTTATGTATATGAGAAGAAAGAGACGGGGGGAAGGGGGCAGGTGTCCGTGAGGACAGATTAAATTTTTTTCTTTTTTTTACAAGCAACCCAGCCTGGGGTCAGGCTGTTGCCGTTAGTGGTCTGCGAAGCTACGTAGCTGTCACAGTCTGGTTTATCTGGTACTTGCACGATGTTTACCCGAAGATAATTTCAGGGTGGCCACCCTCCCTCCACCTTCCCCGCGGTCAGATGCAAGACCAAGCTTCCTGGTGGATACTCTGATCAGCCTGCATGTTGGTGCTAGCCACATTCACACCAACGTATACCCACTCTTCCAGTTATTCCTAGCACACGCTTTTTGTACATTTTTACACCATGATTGCAGTTGTTAAAAGTTTTTTGCAAAGTCTGTGCAAATTACATGTGCATTTTGTCTGTCTTCCAGGGTGTCAAAGATCACAAACCATACCACGGGCGGAGATAGAACCCGCGATCAAAGTCTCAAAACTCCAGACCGTCGCGCTAGCCACTAGTCACGTTGACGGCTTTGAGGGGACTTGAGCTAGAGTTCGTTACGGCCACGCTAGCTGGAGATTCGTCTGTAAAAACTTGCATTTGTGGTCACAGTGGTGCCTATGCTAACCTTCCTATAGTGTAGAAATATACCTAGTTGGACGAATCTTATTGTGGCTAGCTGGTCCAGTGGAGTTTTGAGACTCTGATCGCGGGTTCTATCCCCGCCCGTGATATGGTTTGTTTGCAATCGTGTCATAACGATTTCGTGAGTCATGTCAAAGATCACGTTGTAACGGTCCAGTAGGTTCGGAAGGTAGAAGCGACCTGAAGCAAACCATGTTGTCCTGGGTTGTGCAGCCATTGTTAATTTATGTGACTAGTAATTTTGCTTCTTATAACTCTCAGATCTAAAAGCTTATATGAGGGATGTCAGTGCTAACACTCAACAAAAGATTTTTATTTCATTATTGCCACTTTTGTGGAGTGGGGCTATTTCCGTTTTTTTTAATCACTGTAGAATGACTCGCTTCCAGACTACGCTATCATAAAATACTGAAGGAAATTATAAGAGTTTCTTGCAATTGCTTACGAACATTAAGGTCCGTGTGTCTGGGCCTGGAGCAGAGTCGGTTACGGTAACGTCGCAAATTTCCAAGTAAACAGAATGCAGTCTCATTCGTAAAAAAATAATCTGAAGTGTCGAGTTTTATTTAGACTTATTAATGACTCACTATACACAGGACATAACTACATAATTTTGGAATCTTTATTGGAAAACGAAAACGCAAATATAGTCTACACGGATATCGACGAGGCATTCGACAACGCTACCACAGAATAACAGCACAAAATAAGGTCAATAAGTATAACAGGAAAAGTAGCAAAATAGCTTTAAAGTTCCTTAAGGTCCTGATGCCTTCGCTGTTTCTCATACTATTAGATAAAACACTAGCCATTGTTTAGCATCATCTGTTGACAAAAACGAAAATAAGCATAAGCATAAAAGTCGCCTTGGTAGAAGAGGGGGGGGGGGGATGCAGTCTATTAGTGGGCAACAGAAAATTAAATGATGTTCAATATGATGAACTCAAAGTCCTCAGATACGAAAAGGAAGAACTCAAAAGGAGCACTGGGTGCTTCTTTAACGAATATTTAAGACTTGGTTATAATAATTTACGTAGTAAGACGACAAACGACTGCCAACAACTTGAAAAATTGACACACAAATTTGCATGTGCACGTGCTAATGTATTTGAAGTGATCAGGTCCAAGGACCGAAACATCTATCAGTAAATACATTCGTGTTAATTTCCTTCAGACGACCTACATATCACTACAGAACACAATAATTATGACAAACGCCACGGAGGTCAGAACAAAGACTGGATAACGAGAGCATTCAAAACAAGGGTAATAATAGCAATGGTAACACTGTACAAATAGCTTGTTCTCTCCTTTACAATGTTGTTGGAACAGCTCTGATCAAGACAAGAAAAACATAACAGTTGGAAAAGGTCTGTAGGTCCTAATTTTTTTTATACATAAAATGGAATACATTGGTTTCCATGCAATAACTTGTGAATGCCTATTCTGATAAGCTTCAACTTTTTAATGCTGACATTTAACTTAATTAGAAATTTAAGCCGCATTCTGGACTTTTTTTTTTTTTTCGTGCATTGGGGTAGTGGGAGTTGGGTTTACTCGAATCGCAGAGAAACCGAAACACATCCAGTTAATATAAAAAAAAAATACACTTACGTACAATTTTGGGCTTATTGGGAAACATTTTGCCAAGAGTGGACAAGCCTTCAGTCCTAATACGACTGAAGAAGATGGCCACTTGTGATTAAATATATCGATTAATAAATGTTCTGAACTCTACATAATATGTAGTGTCTACATCCACAGCTTGTTGGTATCACCATATAATTAATAATTACATCGTTATTATAGTAATAGGGAAGTGCTAAAACTAAGAGAATAAGAGGTAATCAAGTTTAATCCTAGGAAGGGAAGGATAACTTAAATTCCTCCAGTAGCATCAAGTCACCCCAACCCATCAAGTAGAAAGTTGAGACTATTTCAGATATTGTCACAGTATTCTAATTGTATCTAAAGAACTATTCTACTGCCTGCGTATGTGTCGCTATTAAGTTATTTTAGCATGAAGATTAAAAATCTAACCTTTTCAGTTTTTACCAACTTGTCTGAGACCTTGGTGATGAGGTTACCGACACAAAAATAACTAATCTATTTTGGCAAATGTCACCATTCGAAACAAGAGAAAGTGCTGTGGCCTTAATGGAAGGGGATGGGGGGGAGGGCAAAAAAGGCGCTCCTCACTTGTTCTTCTACGCTTAACTCCGCATTAAGATAGTACTATGAAAATCAAGTCTCAAAAGTGCTTTGTGAAAGTCAAGGGAGATAGAAGCAGTGAAAGACAAACGTGGACAAGAGAAATACATAATTATAATCTACATCTGGAAAAGTCTAGGAGTGGTGGTCTCAAATCTGCCCACAGAAATCGCTCACTATTAAAGTAAAAGGCTTGGCAGACGAGTGCAAAATATCCACAATGAGAAGCGGGGTTGCAGTGAGTACACCAAGGAAAACTTAAGTGACAACATTCTTCTTTCATACACTGGGGGAGGGGCGGAGGACTATCAGAGTTCCGTGGCTGTCTTTAAGAACTGGATAAATTTCTTAAGTAGTGCCTGATCAACCGGGCTACGGTGCTTATATTGAGCACCAACAGCCTGGTTGATCAGGTCATCCACTGGCAGGCCTGTGGGGGTACTGACTCACTGAACACTCCAGGTAGCCAACCACCTGCTCCATCCTAGGCAGAATGAGTGACACTGGAGCCCCTGATCCCTGGGGAATGTGAACTGATTACCACAGTCGAAGAGCCTGACTGTATCTGGCACATGTCTGACCCAGAACTTTTCACTACGTAGTAGTATCATTATTTTATTTTCAGAAAGCGTTAAACATGTGTCAGGTCATTCGACGCTCTGTAACGAACACCTACTTGAAATTCACCCGAGTAGCATTCTGCTTTAAAATAACGCAGTTGTCCCCTCGTGTCTATGTACTAAATACTAAGCAATTTTCTTTGTTAAATGAGTGTCATATGAAAGACGTTAATTATTTTTTTTCGCTCTGGTAGGAGTGCCGATCTTTTCTTTCGATCTCAGGAACACGTAAGATGAGGTACACACTTTTGCTTTACTACGTGTTTCTTAAAAGTTTCTGCTCCAACCTATGAGGCCTCGTCTGAAACCGAGCTTAAACTCCTGACATATTACTGGTCTCCTTCTTTAAGTTAATTTCACACGTGAACTATGAATATTACTGATGTTATACTTCCCTTTCAAATATAAGTGTTTGAAGTTAAGTAGGGTAATAGTTTCCATCACTGTACTTGGTAAACTGTTCCACTAGTTTATAATTTCCAAAACAGCAATTTCCTACATCCTGTCTAAATCTGAAATTATCCAACTTGAATCCATTGCTATGTCTTGGTTGGATATCCTCACCAAGTGTATTTCTCCTTTATTTATATCTGTTTTCCACATATATACTTCAATCTCCTCGCGTCTTTTAAGAGACAGTAGGTTCAGGGTTCTCAACCTATCCTTGTCTGTATGATTCCTTATGAACTTAGATAAATTTTATCCACATCTATATGCATTTATATCATCATTCACATTTGTATGCATTTATATTCCTATATCCGTTCTGCATGAAAAGGCCAGAACTACATAATCTATATAATACCTTACTAATGGTATGAAGGGCTGGCTGAACTATCCCTACATTCATGGATGCCTGAAGGACGTTTCCAGGGGGATGGGGGGTGAGAAGCACCTGTGGCCCAATCCCCGACCATGTCTCCTGGAGTATCGAGGCTTCATCAACCTGATTGTTACTGGTGGCTGCACGCAGTCCAACGTACGGCTAGTCAGGCACTGATTGAGGAGAGGTGGAGTGGGGTACTGCGCCTGGGGGACAGATATTCAAGCTCGATCCAAAGAGAGCAGGTCCAATTTCTTGAATCAAAAGCCCCATACCAACGTAAGTGTTTGTGTAATAATAGTACAGTGTAGATTAATGTTAATGTAATTGTCATGTGATACTGAGTGTGCACTTGTTTAGGAGACTCAACTGATAAATCAATAAGAAGTTATAAGCAGCCCCCCGCTTTACAGCGTTTCACTAACACACAGATATTCAATTATACCCATTCTGAATTTATTCAGACCTCCTACAATATATATATTCACCACTCGCTATAAGCTAAGGATAAAAATATTTTAAAAGGTAAGTAATGTTTGCATATGATAGTGTAAACATGCTATCAGGATTATATATCCATTTGAAAGTGAAAAAAAAATATTAACTTTACATCAATTTTTGCTTTAAAGCAGTAGCCCGGAACCTAACCCGCTGTATAAGTGGGGCCCTACAGTAGCCCGGAACCTAACCCGCTGTATAAGTGGGGCCCTACAGTAGCCCGGAGCCTAACCCGCTGTATAAGTGGGGCCCTCCTGTAAGTAGAAAATAGATAAAAGGAAATATATGATTAGTTTTATTCAGGAAACCTACACTATATGATTATAGAAACAACTGTATTAATGTGTACAATATTTCTGAAGGCACAACATTTTGTAGATATTGTGAGGCATCAAGCAGGCTCAGCCTAGCGCATCCAAGGCCAAGTGTGATCTATTTCCACTACGGAAGCTAACACGCATTTTAAAATAATATATAACTTAAGTTAAATGGTGCAGCAAATAATTTTAACAGTATAAGGTGTTGAAAAAATACCAAGATGTTACCAGTTTCCTTTCCTCCCTATTAGACTTGAGCACTTGGTGCTCTAGTCTATTAGTGGGAAGCATGACAACAACAGAGGTCTTCTGTTTTTGTCATGTTTCCCACTTTAGTGGTATTCCCAGGTCGTTTACGCGTTCCTTTCGTTCTAACTGGTGACCTCCTTTAGTTTGTATATAGTGTTCCTCTTGAGTTGATCATTCTTTCCATACCTAAGCAGCTGGAACTTATCACTGAACGTCATGTTGTGTCAAGTTCCAGCTGCTTGGGTATTGAAAGAATGAAGAACTCCAGAGGAACACTATATACAAACTAAAGGAGGTCACCAAATAGAACGAAAGGAACACGTAAAAGACCTGGGAATAATTATGTCAGCGGACCTTTCTTTTAAAAGACCATAACAAGACAAAGATCACGACAGCCAGGAAGATGACGGAGTGGGTATTGAGAATTATCAAAACAAGGGAAACAATGCCGATGGTATCACTCTTCAAATCGCTAGTGCTCCCTCACTTAGAATATTGCTCAGTGCTGACGGCCCCGTTCAAAGCAGGAGAAATATCAGAGCTGGAACAACTACAGAGATCGTTTACGGCTCACATTGAGCCAGTAAAGCACCTAAATTACTGGGAGCGCCTTTAAGTCTTGAATATGTATTCACTGGAGCCGAGGAGATACATAATATATATACCTGGAAAGTACTCGAGGGTCTGGTCCCAAATCTGCACACTGCCATAACAACATACTTGAGCGAGAGATATGGAAGTGCAAAATAAACCCAGTGAGGAGCAGGGGTGCGGTGGGGACAATAAGGGAACATTGTATCAACATCCGGGGTCCCAGACTATTCAGCATCTTACCAGAAGATATCAGAAACACGGCTGGAACAAGTGTAGAAGTCTTCAGGAGGAAACTGGACAAGCAACTTCACCAGGTGCTAGATCAATTAGGCTGTGATGGATATGTGGGGCATCGGGCCTCCAGCAGCAACAGCCTGTTTAACCAGGCAAGCACCAGACGAGCCTGGCCCATGACCGGGCTCCGAGAGTAGTGAAACTTTCGAAACTTCAAAAGTAAGGTATAAGGTATGTAGCATCCGTGGCAGGGACTGAGCTCTTGAATTTGCCGGAGCCTCATCGTCTGTGTTGTGTTTTGCGTACTCATCCACTAAAGCTCGTTGTCTATTATCTTGGGCGTCTCCCTAAACATTTATTTTGTGTGATGCCAGATCACAGCACATTTTAGCACCACCAGTGATATGCAGATTTTATGGGTTCGTGATTACATTGAGCCAACTTGTTGCAAGGTGTCTACCTACCTGGAGTCTACCTGGAGGTTATTCCGGTGATCAACGCCCCAGCGGCCCGGTCCACGACCAGGCGTAAAGCGATATTTTCTATTATTTACAGACAAGTTTTTATAGGTTTATCTAACATCACCTAACTTAAAGAAAACAGGATTTTTATATTTACAGGAAATGTTATCTTACACTGACTACCTTATAAGAAAAGTAACGTAGTAAAATAAGTTCAGAATTTTTCTACTCGCAAAGCCCGGCCTTGAGCCAGGCTTGTTTGCCATATATTCCTTACTCTTTCCTCCAAATAGTTGTGTGTGTGTGTGTGTGCAGCAACAAACGTCATACGTTCACGGGAAATTAAACTGAACCCTATAAGGGCTCAACTTAGTTGATCGGTTTTTCAATACTATTGTTAAAGCTTCCTTCGGATTAACTTAATTTTAACATTCTATCTCGAAAGGAAAA
The DNA here is from genome assembly GCF_038502225.1 of Cherax quadricarinatus. Lineage (NCBI taxonomy): Eukaryota > Metazoa > Arthropoda > Malacostraca > Decapoda > Parastacidae > Cherax > Cherax quadricarinatus. Next base: position 83,801,182 of record NC_091293.1, on the reverse strand, counting down.
TACTTGTTGGTTACTGAAACTGAGTGTTGCCATCAGAGCATCCAGCAATAGAAGCAGTAATCGTATAATCTGTTTACCAGTGTGGGCGATAGCAAGAACACCTTGACTAATCTAAATCGCCACAGACAGTGGCAAGGCTCTGCTCACATGGTCACCAATGCAGTTATTAGTCAGATTCAATGGCATTTAACCCAGATGACCAACAGCTGCAATCAACCATCATCTAACATGTACTAAAATATAGGATTAAATAAACAGTGGATACATATTTCATAACAAAGGAACTATTTTAATTTATCAGCTGTTCAATGGATAAGGAAAAATTAAAATATATTTAAATGTAGAAACAAAGTTGAATGAATGTCAAGAGAAATCAGAGAGAGCAAATAACATGGGTAGGTTATCATAATCACATTCAGAGTAGCGTTATGTCTGTATAGGTTTTGCAGCGTCTGGGGAATTAGATGTAGTAGTTTGATTCATGAGGAAGGTACCTTATATTCCTTGGATCAAGAGCTCTTCAATGACATCAATTGATCCCTTCCCCTCTTGCAGAGTAACAAAAGTAGAGACGAGAAAATTGTGGATGAAGTGCTCGAGTTAATTAGGACGGTTAAGGCAATTCCGACAGTGTTGGTAGTTACAATCAATGGTGGGGCCAAGATACACCACCCACTCACTCTCCAGGCTGCCACTAGCTTGGCCTCTCACTGCTTCACTGGCCATGCTTGACTCCCCATCCCTTTCCCCCCTCATCCTCCCAACTATTGTTACTACCTCCCACATACGTTAATTGTGCATGCATCCCACCCAATAATTAACCTCCCACCTCGTATATGTCTGCATCATACTAAACACATAAAATTTTCATAAAATCTTTGTTACCAATAACTGTCAGTATTTCAGAGTGCAGTGCCTGCATTCTGAAGGAGGGGTGTTAATGTTGCAGTTTAAA
>NC_091293.1:83707727-83797727 GCF_038502225.1 Cherax quadricarinatus | reverse complement strand
GGTGAAGCAATGTAAAAAGAGAGCAAATGAGAGAGTGGGTGAGATGTTATCAACAAATTTTGTTGAAAATAAGAAAAAGTTTTGGAGTGAGATTAACAAGTTAAGAAAGCCTAGAGAACAAATGGATTTGTCAGTTAAAAATAGGAGAGGAGAGTTATTAAATGGAGAGGTAGAGGTATTGGGAAGATGGAAGGAATATTTTGAGGAATTGTTAAATGTTGATGAAGATAGGGAAGCTGTGATTTCGTGTATAGGGCAAGGAGGAATAACATCTTGTAGGAGTGAGGAAGAGCCAGTTGTGAGTGTGGGGGAAGTTCGTGAGGCAGTAGGTAAAATGAAAGGGGGTAAGGCAGCCGGGATTGATGGGATAAAGATAGAAATGTTAAAAGCAGGTGGGGATATAGTTTTGGAGTGGTTGGTGCAATTATTTAATAAATGTATGGAAGAGGGTAAGGTACCTAGGGATTGGCAGAGAGCATGCATAGTTCCTTTGTATAAAGGCAAAGGGGATAAAAGAGAGTGCAAAAATTATAGGGGGATAAGTCTGTTGAGTGTACCTGGTAAAGTGTATGGTAGAGTTATAATTGAAAGAATTAAGAGTAAGACGGAGAATAGGATAGCAGATGAACAAGGAGGCTTTAGGAAAGGTAGGGGGTGTGTGGACCAGGTGTTTACAGTGAAACATATAAGTGAACAGTATTTAGATAAGGCTAAAGAGGTCTTTGTGGCATTTATGGATTTGGAAAAGGCGTATGACAGGGTGGATAGGGGGGCAATGTGGCAGATGTTGCAAGTGTATGGTGTAGGAGGTAGGTTACTGAAAGCAGTGAAGAGTTTTTACGAGGATAGTGAGGCTCAAGTTAGAGTATGTAGGAAAGAGGGAAATTTTTTCCCAGTAAAAGTAGGCCTTAGACAAGGATGTGTGATGTCACCGTGGTTGTTTAATATATTTATATATATGTAAGGTTATGAGGATAACAAAAAGATTAGGTGATGAAAGATTGAATATCAGATTGGAGGGAGAGAGTATGGAGGAGGTGAACGTATTCAGATATTTGGGAGTGGACGTGTCAGCGGATGGGTCTATGAAAGATGAGGTGAATCATAGAATTGATGAGGGAAAAAGAGTGAGTGGTGCACTTAGGAGTCTGTGGAGACAAAGAACTTTGTCCTTGGAGGCAAAGAGGGGAATGTATGAGAGTATAGTTTTACCAACGCTCTTATATGGGTGTGAAGCGTGGGTGATGAATGTTGCAGCGAGGAGAAGGCTGGAGGCAGTGGAGATGTCATGTCTGAGGGCAATGTGTGGTGTGAATATAATGCAGAGAATTCGTAGTTTGGAAGTTAGGAGGAGGTGCGGGATTACCAAAACTGTTGTCCAGAGGGCTGAGGAAGGGTTGTTGAGGTGGTTCGGACATGTAGAGAGAATGGAGCGAAACAGAATGACTTCAAGAGTGTATCAGTCTGTAGTGGAAGGAAGGCGGGGTAGGGGTCGGCCTAGGAAGGGTTGGAGGGAGGGGGTAAAGGAGGTTTTGTGTGCGAGGGGCTTGGACTTCCAGCAGGCATGCGTGAGCGTGTTTGATAGGAGTGAATGGAGACAAATGGTTTTTAATACTTGACGTGCTGTTGGAGTGTGAGCAAAGTAACATTTATGAAGGGATTCAGGGAAACCGGCAGGCCAGACTTGAGTCCTGGAGATGGGAAGTACAGTGCCTGCACTCTGAAGGAGGGGTGTTAATGTTGCAGTTTAAAAACTGTAGTGTAAAGCACCCTTCTGGCAAGACAGTGATGGAGTGAATGATGGTGAAAGTTTTTCTTTTTCGGGCCACCCTGCCTTGGTGGGAATCGGCCGGTGTGATATATATATATATATATATATATATATATATATGCAAAACAACCACTCTGAAAGAATAGAGAAATTCCAAGCGCTTTCGTGACTACTCACATTATCAAGGAACTATGAGAGTAAAGCATCCAGGGAAGCTATATAAGGGGTCTGGCCAGCACCTCACTATCAGATCCCACAACGGTTAAACACCTGACGCGCGCCGACCCAACTTGGATAGGTCCTTTGCACAACTCACCCACAAACTATTCTACCCAAGAAAATTTAAAAATTATTATTTGTCCAGTGTATTATTAAATTCTTCCCAAATTCTATTAATTATAAATGGATCTAATTTATATAAACCAAAGGAAATATTCATATTATTGTCAAAACTGCTTTTTATGAAACAAGATTCAATTATATTCCTGTCGACCATGGACTTGCTTGATACTACTTTCTCAACTTTTTGAAAATCAATTGGATGATTAAAATCTCTCACATGAATAAATAGAGCATTGGAATCTTGTCCAGTTCTAATGCTATATTTATGTTGTTTTAATCTTAGTTCGAGATTTTTACCAGTTTGACCGTAATAAACTTTATCGCAAATTTTACAAGGAATCTTATACACACATCCATCAGCATTTTGGGGGGAAGTCTTTATCAAAAGTATTTTTACTGTATCAAGATTTTTGAATACAACTTTAATATTAAAAGTCTTAAGAAGAGAAGGCATATCAACCAAGTTTTCATGGTAAGGGAGAACCAACATATTTTTAGTTGAATAAGGCTGGTTGTCCCTTTTTGGATTGTAAAAAGTATTTCTAGCAACTTTAAAAGATTTATCAATTACATTTCTTGGGTATTTTAAATCATTACATATTTCATAAATTTTGGATATTTCCTCATCTATGAACTCAGGACTACAAATTCGTAAAGCTCTCAAAAACATAGATGAGAAAACAGACAGTTTGACTATCTTGATGCGAGGAATAATAGTGGACATAGGAACAGTTATTTGTAGGTTTTCTGTAAATTTTAAATTTGAATTCATTATTACCCTTAATAATTAAAACATCTAGAAAAGGCAATGAGTTATTTTCTTCAAACTCAACAGTAAAGTTTATAGAATGGGCTAAGCTATTTAATTTTCCAAGGAAATGGTGTATATCTACATTTTTGGGCATAAGACACAAAATATCATCAACATATCTGAACCATTTAGCTCTATTAGGGAGGATTGTGTTAAGCAACCTTGTTTCAAAAAATTCCATGTATAGGTTACTAAGAACAAGGGAAAGAGGATTTCCCATTGCCATACCAAACTTCTGAGTGTAAAACTTATCATTAAATACAAATTTTGCATCAACAATGCAAAGTTTAATAAGTTTAATGATAGTAGGAACTGGCAATGGTAAATCATAGTTAACGAGTTCTTCAGATAAGAAACTTAATAAATCATCAACAGGAACTTTCGTAAACAAAGATAATGTGAGTAGTCACGAAAGCGCTTGGAATTTCTCTATTCTTTCTGAGTGGTTGTTTTGCATATTCTGAAATCACCTGTTTACTGTGATCTTATTGCATATATATATATACATATATATATATATATATATATATATATATATATATATATATATATATATATATATATATATATATATATATATATATATATATATATATATATATATATATATAAAATTGTGTGTGTGTGTGTGTGTGTGTGTGTGTGTGTGTGTGTGTGTGTGTGTGTGTGTGTGTGTGTGTGTGTGTGTGTAAAGAATAAATAAATCATGATAAGGAATAAGATGTTATTTATTTCTATTTCTGCAGAGTACCACAAACAAGAAAGTTTTGTCATAGGAAGAGGCATGGTTAGCTAATAGGAAGCAGTGTGTGAATAAATGTGGTGAGGGAGAGAGCAAGTCTCACGTCCCACAAGGTTCACTTTCAGACCCCCATTGTTGATCGTAATTAACCTCAATAACCATGGCACACGTAAATTCGCTGGCACAAAAAACAAACTGAACAATAGATTATTCCTAAACCTTGGGAATGAAAATAGCGTTCATACTTATATGTAGGTGATGTAGAGCTCCTTTACGTTTGATATACCTCTGATGAGTTTATTGTGTCTTTCTACTTCCAGAGCCCTGCCATGGGCCAGGCTCATCTGGTGCTAGCCTGGTCAACCAGGCTGTTGCTGCTTGTGGCCTGATGCCCAAAATATCCATCCCAGCCTGGTTGATCTGGATCCTGGTGAAGATAATTCTCCAGTTTCCTCTTGGAAGATTTCTACACTTGTACCAGCAGTGTTTCTGATATCTTCCGGTGTTGATAATGTTCCCTTATTGTGCCCGCCGCACCCTTGCTTGTCACTGGGTTTATTTTATATTTCCTTAACTCTCGCTCCAGTATGTTACGGCAGTGTGCAGATTTGAGACCAGGCCCTTGAGTACTTTCCGGATTAATATTATCATGTATCTCTCTCCTCCGCTCCAGTGAGTACATAGGTTAGCAAGAGGCCTATCATGCCTAACATTTACCCACTTTAAGTGAAGCACCTGAAGCAGTGGACTTCGATATAACAGACTTCTAAAATAATGGGCAAAATCTACTGGTTAAATTGCACTTATAACTCCTTTATTTTAATTGATTATTGCAGTATATAAGTAAACTATGTACACTACTAGGAGTACACCAGAATAGTGATTTTTTTTTTAGTATTTTTAAAACATTGTTCTGATATAACGAGCGCCCCCACTCCATTAGTCTATTATTTCGAGGGATTACTGTAAATTAGATTTCAGTAAGGGTTTTGATCGAGTCCCACATAAAAGGCAAAGGCTTAAAAACATTGACAACACATGACATTGGGGAAATATGCTCTTTCATGTCTAGAGACATGGTTGACAGACAGCACAGTTTATATTAATGGGGTAAAATCAGAATGGGGATCAGTCTTTTACAAGGATCAATTTTATTGTTGTTAATTTACATATATAACCTTCACGAGGTAATGAATACTGGCATGAGTAAATTCACTGATGACACAAAAACAGGCCAAATAATAGGTTCAGAGGAAGATACCACCGAACTTTATGGAGATTTAGAGAAGCTAATGCCATGGTCCGAAAAGTGGCAGATGCAGTTCAACATAATTCTCAGGAATGTAAATAACCGTGAACCTAATCAATTAAATAATACAGAGCTTGATCATACTGAATCTGAAAAAGGACTTGAGAGCAATGGTAAGCAAAAATCTGAAGCCAAGACAGCAGTGTTTAAGTGTGTATAACAAGGCTAACAGATTACTTGGATTTATATAAAGAAGTGTAAGTCATAAGAGTTTAGAGCCTCAGGCTACTTATGGTTAGAGACGGAACGATGCCAGTTTTATTTTGTGCCAATTTTAGGATAATACTGATACTATAAATATAGCCGATACTGTAAAAATAGGCTATACCCACGGATACTGGTTCCGATAAGGTTACCATCAAAATTGGCTCATACCCACAGATACCGATACTCTGACACACCCCTAGAGATGGTACATAATACAAATCGGTAGATAAATAAAAACTTGTGCAACACCTGGGCATTATTACTACTACAGAAACGTTTCGGTTGCACAACAAGCTTCTTTTATCTGTTATGTATTAGATACTACATATTGCCAGACACGATTCCAACCCCAGCAGATACATCGCTGTACCTGCCAACAACTTTGAGCACCCCCCAGAAAATGCAGCGACCTCCTCTTCAAAGGATTGGGTTGTTCTACTTCCTGTAAACTCTTCCAACTCCTGCCCCAAACATCTTGCTGCTTGGTGATTTTAATCTAAGACATACAAAATGGAAGAATGTATGGCTATCCCTGGAGGCAGCTCAGATGAAAAGTCACACACACGAGTCGCTGAATCTCTGTGATAAATACACCCTAAGCCAACAAAGAGCGGAGACAAAAAGATTGGAAAACACTTGGCCTTATTTTCACAAAAAAAAAAAAAAATGACCTGGTAAGAAACATAAAAAAAATAATTTGAATCACAATCTAACTTAAGTCCAGATTTGTATGCACAGGGGTCCTGACCAGCAAAATGCAGAGCTACAAGTGTGCCTTCACCAAACTCAACTTCAACAACAAGAACATCAACTGGGTTCAGGTAAACCATGTCCTAAATGAAACATGTTGGGAAGAAATCTTAAATAACATGGATCAAGTTTCGGGACGCTGAAGTATGCTCTAGGCATAGTCCCCTAAGAAAAAAGAACAGCCGTAATAAACTGGAGAGAAAGAGACGCTCCCTCCGTATTTCACGATAATTTAACCCCCTCTGCAATACGGAAGAAAGCACTGACCAGGGAAGTGGAAAATATTGACCTTAAATTAAACGATTCATACAGGATACAGGAGAGAGAAGAGGAGCTATCAGCAATTAGCGAAATCAAAAGAAATTCAAAATGTCTTTTCATGCCAAAAACAAGGAAAAAATAATACGTCTAGTATAGGACCCTTGCTCAGACGAGACGGAACTTACACATATGACAACAAAGTAATGAGTGAGATACTAAAGTCTCGATATGGCTCTGTTTACCGAACCATTAATCAGTCTATAGATCGATAATCCAAATCATTTTTTCATGACTGTGCTTCAAAATCCTGTCGATGTATGCCAAATTTCTGACATAACTCTAAATCCAATAGACTTTGGAAAGTCAGTGACAGCATGCCCATGCACTCAGCCTCAGGCCCAGACTCGTGGAACTCAATATTCATTAAAAATTGCAAGAAACCCCTTTCGCGTGCCTTAAGTATGTTATGGAGTGGAAACCTAGACACGGGTGTAATCCCAGTCACTAAAAACAACGGATATAGCGGATATAGGTGGCAGCAAAGCAATAGCTAAGAACTATAGACCAATAGCTCTAACATCCCAAATCATAAAAATTTTTGAAAGAGTTCTAAGAAGAATTACTGTAAATCACTTGGATTCCCAACAACTGCATAATCCAGGCAACAAGGGTTTAGAGCAGGTCGATCCTGCCTCTCGCAACTACTGGACGACTATGATATAGTCTTGGATGCTCTGGAAGACAAATAAAATGTAGATGTAGTATATACAGATTTTGCAAAAACCTCTGACAAGTGTAATCATGGTGTAACAGAATACAACACGAGTGCTAAAGGGATAACTGGGAAAATAGACAGATGGATCTTCAACTTTCTAACCAATCGAACACAAAGAGTAGTGGTAAATAGAGCTAAGTCGGAGGAAGACATAGTAAAAAGCCCCATTTCGCAAGAAACAGTACTCGACCCCATCATGTTCATCATTCTCATATCATTGACAGAGATATAAGCCATAGCACCGTGTCATCCTTTGCGGATGATACTAGCATCTGTATGAAACTGTCATCCACTGAGGGCACGATAAATCTCCAAGCAGATATAAACCAAGTTTTCCAATGGGCAACGGAAAACAATATTTTGTTCAATGAGGACAAATTTCAACTGCTCCGTTCAGGAAAACTGGAGGAAATAATAGCCAGAACTGAGTATACTACAAACTAATTACATAATAGAGCGGAAAAGTAGTGCGAAAGACTTGAGAGAGTTAATGCCAGAGGATCTCACCTTCAAGAACCACAACACTGTCACTATCACATCTGCAAGGAAAATGATAGGATGGATACTAAGAACCTTAAGACAAGGGACGCCAAGCCAATGATCCTTTTCAAATCACTAGTTCTCTCTAGACTGGAATACTGCTGTACGCTAACAGCTCCACTGAAGACAGGTGAAATCACAGATCAAGAGAATGTACAGAGAATCTTTACTGCATATGTAAGTTCAGTCAAACACCTTAATTGCTGGGAAAGTTTCGAGTCTTTAGACATGTACTCGCTGGAGCGCTAGCAAGAGATACATCATCTGTACCTGGAAAATCCCAGGGCGACTGGTCCCAAACCTGCACACAGAAATCACTCCCTACGAAAGCAAAACACTGGGCAGACGGTACAACATACCCCCAATGAAAAGCAGGGGCGCCATTACCATTAGTAAACTAAGAGAAAACACAATAAGTGTCCGGGGCCCAAGACAGCCTACAACTAGGCATAAGGGGAATTACCAAGAGACCCCAGGCTGCCTTTAAGAGGGAGCCGGACAGATACCGGGTTGTGGTTCATACATTGGACTACGTGTTGCCAGCAGTAACAGTCTGACTGATCAGGCCCTGATGCACCGGGAGGCCGGGTTAAGGACTGGGCCGCGGGGACGTTGACCCCCAAACACCCTCCAGGTAGGTAACACAAGCAATAACGTTTCCAAATCCCTAATTAACCAAAGTCAATCATTATGGCTGCCACCATAGCCTCCAACACAATAAAGGACTTAATCAAAAAGAAAACAGCATCCAATGACACCGATGCTGGTGTCTACATGATACCCTGTGACAACAAGTTTTTTGTTGGTGAAATTTCTAGAAGACTGGACACGAGAATCAGCCAAGAAAAACGTACCTATCAGAGACATGACACTAACAACGCCTGTAATATCACTGCAACACTGAGAACCAGCTTATGAACTTCTCCAGCGACAAACTAATTATATATATCAAAGCAGAAGACAGCAGAAACCGACTTTGCTTAGAATCTGCTCTGATCGCAGTCACCATCAATCACAAATCAGCAGGTTCATTACTAATTTCTGAGGCACTGGCCAGACTTATTCTCAGCGGATATGACAATGCTACTACATAAAATTTAATGAACGGTACTGAAGTTGGCATACTGACCCACACAATTTTAAATTTCCATTACTGAAGGTAACGTCACTCGCCCACCTCTACACCTCGCGTCTCTCGACTATACATTTGCTCTTTCTTACCCCGCCTCTGTGAGAATCAAGTCCCTGATGAGCGAAACGTCTTCTCAATAAAATGCTATAAATCACATATTAACATACCAGGAAGCCCACCATCAGCAAGAGCTCGCTTGACCAGGCAAACGTGGCCCAAGGCCACGCTACGGGAGCAGGAACACCATCGAAACCCGTCAGTTATATCAGAGATATAACAGGGAATCGAAACCGGGACCTTGTTGTTGAGTCGAATGCTCTCACCAGTGAGCTACGCGAGGTAACATGAGGGGTGAGGTTGGGAGACGGGGAGTGGTGACCCTGCTGAATCGATTAGCTGGGTCCCGCAGCTGCTACAAGGCACCCAGTGGATATTTGCGTGCGTGCGCGTACTCACCTAGTTGTGTGTGTGTGTGTGTGTGTGTGTGTGTGTGTGTGTGTGTGTGTGTGTGTGTGTGTGTGTGTGTGTGTGTGTGTGTGTGTACACTCGCCTAGTTGTACTCACCTAGTTGAGGTTGCAGGGGTCGAGTCCAAGCTCCTGGCCCCGCCTCTTTATTGGTCGCTACTAGGTCAGTGTGTGTGTGTGTGTGTGTGTGTGTGTGTGTGTGTGTGTGTGTGTGTGTGTGTGTGTGTGTGTGTGTGTGTGTGTGTGTGTTTGTTTCTTATCCCTGGGGTAGGTCGTACACTCAGGAGCCTCCCTGGTTGGGCTTCCTAGTAGGTTAGGAACTGTAGATAAAATCTGACATCCGTGTCAAGACCACTAATTTATTATGCAACTTGTTCTCCAACAGAGTGTATATTTTTTCTCTGAATTGCCATTCATTCATTTCTGCCTGATCGAACATATCACGGAAATTTAATATTTATTCTCAGCTACGTTAAGTTAACGTAAATTTCCGCTAATATACGTTAAGATTAACGGATACCTGGAGGTTACCTGGAGGTTATTCCGGGGATCAACGCCCCCGCGGCCCGGTCCATGACAAGGCCTCCCGATGGATCAGGGCCTGATCAACTAGGCTGTTACTGCTGGCCGCACGCAGTCCAACGTACGAGCCACAGCCCGGCTGATCCGGCACTGACTTTAGGTATCTGTCCAGCTCTCTCTTGAAGGCAGCCAGGGGTTTATTGGCAATTCCCCTAATGTTTGATGGGAGGCTGTTGAACAGTTTTGGGCCCCGGACACTTATGGTGTTTTCCCTTAGTGTACCAATGGCGCCCCTACTTTTTATTGGGGGCATTTTGCATCGCCTGCCCAGTCTTTTACTTTCGTAGGGAGTGATTTCTGTGTGCAGATTTGGGACCATTCCTTCCAAGATTTTCCAAGTGAAGATTATGATATATCTCTCCCTCCTGCGTTCCAACGAGTACAAGTCAAGTGCTTCCAAGCGTTCCCAGTAGTTAAGGTGCTTGACAGAACTTATACGTGCAGTAAAGGATCTCTGTACACTCTTTAGATCTGCGATTTCACCTGCTTTGGAGATGTTAATGTACAGCAGTATTCCACCCTAGAGAGAACAAGTGATTTGAAAAGGATCATCATGGGCTTGGCATCTCTCGTTTTGAAAGTTCTCATTATCCATCCTATCATTTTCTTTGCACGTGCGATCGTAGCACTGTTGTGATCCTTGAAAGTGAGATCCTCAGACATTACTACTCCCAGGTCCCTTACATTATTTTCCGCTCTATTGTATGGCCGGAGTCAGTAGTATACTCTGTTCTAGTTATTATCTCCTCCAGTTTTCCATAACGGAGTAGTTGGAATTTGTCCTCATTGAACATCATATTTTTTACCGTTGCCCACTGGAAAACTTTGTTTATATCTTCTTGGAGGTTAACCGCGTCCTCAGCAGATGACAGCCTCATGCAGATCCTAGTATCATCCGCAAAGGATGATACGGTGCTGTGGTGTATATCTCTGTCTATGTCTGATATGAGGATAAGGAATAAGATGGGGGCGAGTACTGTGCCTTGTGGAACAGAGCTCTTCACTATGGCAGCCTCCGATTTAACTCTGTTGACCACTACTCTTTGTGTTCGATTTGTTAGGAAGTTGAAGATCCATCTCCCCACTTTCCCAGTTATTCCTTTAGCACGTATTTTATGGGCTATTACGCCATGATCGCATTTGTCAAATGCTTTTGCAAAGTCTGTGCATATTACATCTGCATTCTGATTTTCTTCCATTGCACCCAAGGCCATGTCATAGTGATCCAGTAGTTGTGAGAGGCAGGAGCGACCTGCCCTGAACCCATGTTGCCCTGGATTGTGCAGATTTTGGGAATCCAGGTGATTTGCAATCCTGCTTCTTAACACTCTTTCAAAGATTTTTATGATGTGGGACGTCAGAGCTATTGGTCTATAGTTCTTAGCTAATGCTTTGCTGCCACCTTTATGGAGTGGGGCTATATCCGTTGTTTTAAGTGACTGTGGAATTTCACCCATGTCCAAGCTCCTCCTCCATAGTGTACTTAGGGCACGCGAAAGGGGTTTCTTGCAGTTCTTAATGAAAACAGTTCCACGAGTCTGGGCCCGGGGCTGAGTGCATAGGCATGTTGTCAATGGCTTTTTCGAAATCTATCGGAGTTAGGGTAATGTCGGAAATCTGGCATATATTTATGGAGTTTTGAGGCTCATTCATGAAGAAATCATTTGGGTCGTCGATCCTCAGATCGATTAGTGGTTCACTAAACACAGAGTCGTACTGGGATTTCAATATTTCACTCATTTCCTTGTTGTCGTCTGTGTAAGTCCCATCCTGTCTGAGTAAGGGCCCGATACTAGATGTGGTATTTGCCTTGTTTTTGGCATATGAAAAGAAATATTTTGAATTTCTTTCAATTTCACTAATAGCTTTAAGCTCCTCCTGCCTCTCCTGGTTCCTGTAAGAGTCATTTAGCTTAAGTTCGATAGTTTTCACTTCCCTGGTCAGTGCCTCCTTTCGTGTATCAGATATTCTAGCACTCCTGAGGAGCTCAGTGACTCTTCGTCGTCTTCTGTAGAGGGAGCGTCTTTTTCTCTCCAGTTTACTCCTGCTCTTCTTTCTTAGGGGAATATGCCTAGAACATGCTTCGGCTACCAGGAAGTTGATCCTTTCAAGGCACTGGTTTGGATCCATGTCATTTAAGACATCTTACCAACATGTTTCGTTTAGGACATGGTTTACCTGGTCCCAGTTGAAGTTCTTGTTGTTGAAATTGTATTTTGTGAAGACACCTTCACAGGTACATGCATTCTGCTGTTCAGGACCCCCATGCATGTACGTCTGGACTTCGATTAGATTGTGATCGGAATTAGTTGTTTTTGATATTCTTATGTCTCTTATCAGGTCCTCATTATTTGTGAAGATAAGGTCAAGTGTGTTTTCTAGTCTTGTTGGCTCCACTATCTGCTGGCTTAAGGTGTGTTTTTCGCAGAGACTTAGTAGCTCATGTGTGTGACCTTTCATCTGCGCTACCTCCGGGGATTGTTTCAGCTATAACATTATTTGCTACATTCTTCCATTTTGTATGCCTTAGGTTGAAATCACCAAGCAGTAAGATGTTTGGGGATGGAGCTGGAAGGTTTTCCAAACAGTAATCGATTTTCAGTAGCTGTTCCTTGAACTGGTGTGAGGTTGCATCTGGTGGCTTGTATACAACCACAATGACTAGGTTTTGGTTCTCGATCTTTATTGATAGAACTTCAACTACCTCATTTGTGGTGTTCAGCAACTCCGTGCAGATAAGGGACTCTTTGACATACAGGCCAACCCCCCCTTGTTGCCTGTTTTTTCTGTCGCATCTAAAAAGGTTGTAACCACTTATCCATATTTCACTGTCAAAGTGATCTTTTGTGTGAGTCTCTGTGAAGGCTGCAAACATTGCAAAGTGGCTTACGATTGGTCAGAAAAATGACAGATGCAGTTCAATGTAGATAAATGCAAGGTTCTGAAGCTCGGGAGTGTCCATAACCCTAGCACTTATAAGTTAAATAATGTAGTGATTATCAAATGGTATACAATACCGACAGGTTGGTAGATAAGACACATAGGCAACATTTAGGCAACTTTATTCCGAAACGTTTCGCCTACACAGTAGGCTTCTTCAGTCGAGCACAGAAAGTAGGTAGGAGCAGTAGAGATGAGAAGACGATGTAATCAGTCCATCACCCTTGAGTCGTAGATTTGAGGTTGTCAGTCCCTCAGCCTGGAGAAGTTCTGTTCCAAAGTCTGGAACTAACTGAAGATCAAGCGACAGTGTTAAGACTTAAATACTGTCGGAAGGAGAGGTGCAGAGTAGTAGTAGTGAGAATGTAGCCACTGGGAGGTCATGTCCCTCTCAGATCAAACCATTACCATTTGATAATCACTGTCAGACACTGCAACCCAATGGCATCTTGGTACAGAAGAGAAAACACCTTTACCTATATAAATCTGTTGCTCATGTTCCATTTATATCTGGCATGAACTAAGCTCCAGGACAGAAATACGTTCATAAAAATAAATGCCCTAAGTGTTTGCTCACACTCTATTGACTACTGGCATAATCAGTTGGTTGCCACCCAGTGACCACCAGCCCTATCATTTCTACAATCAACTGTGACCAGTTACGTGAGTTTTTCTACTCTCACAGCCTGGCCTGGTATCAGGTTCCCCTGTTCTCTCTAAAGGCAGTCTTTGTAGACAGTCTGAAAAGTCAAAATATTCACGGGAAACCGATACGGAAATTCTTTGTTTTCCCTTCTCAGAACTAGGAGATGAAGACCAACTCTGTTCCTCCTCCATGCAGCTTCTCTCCAGGGTAAATACCGTTTATTATGAAGTATTCCAGTTATGTCTCGTGGCCATTCATTCACCCAGTTTAGCGTCTATATTAAGACATGTTCCTTTTAGAATAGCTGATGTACCCAGCTTTGCCCAACCACTTATGCTTTATTTAGCAAAGCTAAATAAAGCATAAGAGTTGTAGATGAATGGTTCAGAGAACCGACATGTTGATAAATTAGACATGTGCAACTCTTGGGTATCTTTATTGAGGATACCCAATAAATAAAGATACCCAAGAGTTGCACATGTGTCTAATTTATCAAAGCATAAGAGGTTGTGCTGCTACCCTGCCTATCAATACCATACCTGTGATAGTAATATAGCGGGAACAAAAGCTAGCCATATTTCTGAGACCTGATGATATATATTTGCCAGGGTCCTAAAACCTTGATATACATTTGAAGAATTTCGAGAGTATATCTACTCTCTAAGCCCGGCCATGGGCCCAGCTCGTCTGGTGCTTGCCTGGTCAACCAGGCTGTTGCTGCTGGAGGCCCGCTGCCCCACATATCCATCACAGCCTGGCTGATCTGGCATCTGGTGAAGATACTTGTCTAGTTTCCTCTTGAAGGCTTCAACACTTGTTCCACCAGTGTTTCTGATATCTTCCGGCAAGATGTTGAAAAGTCTGGGACCCCGGATGTTGATACAGTGTTCCCTTATTGTCCCCACCGCACCCCTGCTCCTCACTGGGTCTATTTTACACTTCCTCCCATCTCTCTCACTCCAGTATGTTGTTATGGCAGTGTGCAGATTTGGGACCAGGCCCTCGAGTACCTTCCAGGTATATATTATCATGTATCTCTCTCTCCTCCGTTCCAATGAGTACATGTTCAAGACTTGCAGGCGTTCCCAGTAGTTTAGTAATAGCTTAGTAATAAACGTGTTCAACCGGTCCGTGAACTGCGTCAGTGTAAGAGACTCTTGGAGGGTTGCAAGTGAAGTGCATACGAAGTATTAACAATAAATCACTAGCATCAATCAGTGTACAGCGATAACTACAAATGCCAATCACACTTGCCTCGGTGACTAATAAGTCATAGTATGGATTTAAAAGTCACTTTTTTGTGATTTCTTATCAACCAAAATTTCCTGCATAGTTAATTAAACTCCAAAACATATCCATAATTTGTACTAGCTTATAAGACACGAATCTCAAAAAAAAAAAAAAACTGCCACTATTTAATCAGAAAATGTGTTGTTGACTTGTATTAGTGAGGCACTGAGGCCCCTCAATCACTGCCAACACTTCAACATGACCTGGGTAGATAATAGCAATCCTTCTCCTGCTTAAAAACATAAGGAAGGAGCATTGCAATAAGCTAGGTCTCACAACCACTCATCTACTTGTCTAACCTATATTTAAAGCTACAAAACGTTTCAGCTTCAATGATGTTACTCGGGAGTTTATTCCACTCCTCAACTTTATTACCAAACCAATGCTCTCCTATATCCTTTCTTAATCTAAACTTTTCCAACTTGAACCCACTGCAGCAAATCCTGTCTTGGTTAGATATTTCTAGCACGTTAGGGCCCTCAGTCTATCCTCTTCAGAAAGCCTGCTGATATAGGGAATCAACTTTCTCTACGTCTTCCAGTGCATTTATGTCCATTCTGTAATACGGTGACCAGAACTGTGCAAAATTCCCCCTTTCATATTACTTCTCTCCTTTCTTTTTTTCCTTTCAAGGCAGGTGAAATTGCCGACCTAGAAAATGTACAGAGAGCTTTCACGGCGCGCATAACGGAGATAAAACACCTCAATTATTGGGAGCGCTTGAGGTTCCTAAACCTGTATTCCCTGGAACGCAGGAGGGAGAGATACATGATTATATACACCTGGAAAATCCTAGAGGGACTAGTACCGAACTTGCACACGAAAATCACTCATTACGAAAGCAAAAGACTTGGCAGACGATGCACCATCCCCCCAATGAAAAGCAGGGGTGTCACTAGCACGTTAAGAGACCATACAATAAGTGTCAGGGGCCCGAGACTGTTCAACTGCCTCCCAGCACACATAAGGGGGATTACCAACAGACCCCTGGCAGTCTTCAAGCTGGCACTGGACAAGCACCTAAAGTCAGTTCCGGATCAGCCGGGCTGTGGCTCGTATGTTGGTTTGCGTGCAGCCAGCAGCAACAGCCTGGTTGATCAGGCTCTGATCCACCAGGAGGCCTGGTCTCAGACCGGGCCGCGGGGGCGTTGACCCCCGGAACTCTCTCCAGGTAAACTCCCTTCCCTTGTAATCTCCCTCCCTCCCCCCCCCTTCTCTATCCGGTGTAAGTGCGCATATGCGCGCGCGTGAATATGCTAAAAGAGCGCCGACATAACAATTTAGTTTACCCTCCAAATCGCAACTTTCTACAGGAAAGAGTAAGGTTATGAGGATAACAAAAAGATTAGGTGATGAAAGATTGGATATCAGATTGGAGGGAGAGAGTATGGAGGAGGTGAATGTATTCGGATATTTGGGAGTGGACGTGTCAGCGGATGGGTCTATGAAAGATGAGGTGAATCATAGAATTGATGAGGGAAAAAGGGCGAGTGGTGCACTTAGGAGTCTGTGGAGACAAAGAACTTTGTCCTTGGAGGCAAAGAGGGGAATGTATGAGAGTATAGTTTTACCAACGCTCTTATATGGGTGTGAAGCATGGGTGATGAATGTTGCAGCGAGGAGAAGGCTGGAGGCAGTGGAGATGTCATGTCTGAGAGCAATGTGTGGTGTGAATATAATGCAGAGAATTCGTAGTTTGGAAGTTAGGAGGAGGTGCGGGATTACCAAAACTGTTGTCCAGAGGGCTGAGGAAGGGTTGTTGAGGTGGTTCGGACATGTGGAGAGAATGGAGCGAAACAGAATAACTTCAAG
Organism: Cherax quadricarinatus; assembly: GCF_038502225.1. NCBI lineage: Eukaryota > Metazoa > Arthropoda > Malacostraca > Decapoda > Parastacidae > Cherax > Cherax quadricarinatus. The sequence goes on along the minus strand of NC_091293.1, from coordinate 83,781,352 downwards.
AGTGTATCAGTCTGTAGTGGAAGGAAGGCGGGGTAGGGGTCGGCCTAGGAAATGTTGGAGGGAGGGGGTAAAGGAGGTTTTGTGTGCGAGGGGCTTGGACTTCCAGCAGGCATGCGTGAGCGTGTTTGATAAGAGTGAATGGAGACAAATGGTTTTTAATACTTGACGTGCTGTTGGAGTGTGAGCAAAGTAACATTTATGAAGGGGTTCAGGGAAACCGGCAGGCCGGACTTGAGTCCTGGAGATGGGAAGTACAGTGCCTTCACTCTGAAGGAGGGGTGTTAATGTTGCAGTTAAAAAACTGTAGTGTAAAGCACCCTTCTGGCAAGACAGTGATGGAGTGAATGATGGTGAAAGTTTTTCTTTTTCGGGCCACCCTGCCTTGGTGGGAATCGGCCAGTGTGATAAAAAAAATATATATAAGAAAGAAGGAACACTGTAGCAGGCCTAGTAGCTCATGCGAGGCAGGTCCAAATCACTTCCCGGCTTAAACCAATGACCCACCTAGTCAGGTCAGGTCACATTCACTTAAGGAAGGAGCACGTGATCAGACCTATTAACACAAGCTAGTCAGGTCCAACTCTCACCCACCCACACCCACTCATATATTTATCCAACCTATTTTTAAAACTACACAACGTCTTAACTTCTAGGACGGTACTCGGGAGTTTGTTCCACTCATCCACAACTCTATTGCCAAACCAGTGCTTTCCTAAGTTGAAAAAATCTGATTTTTTTCAACTTAAAACCACTGCTGCGAGTCCTGTCTTGGCAAGACATTTTTAGCACGCTATTTACATTCCTTTATTTATTCCCGTTTTCCATTTATACACCTCAATCATATCCCCCCTAATTCTATGCCTTTCGAGAGTGTGCAGATTCAGGGCCCTCAGTCTATCATCATAGGGAAGATATCTGATACATGGGATCAACTTTGTCATCCTCCTCTGTACGTTTTCCAGATGAAGCAAAATACCTCCAATAAAAAGCAGGGGGCTGGACGAGTACACCAAGAGAGAACTGAGAAACAGAGGTTCTGCGCTCTTCAATACCCACCCTCGGTGAAAAAGAGCAATAACCAGACATTTGGTTGTCTTCAAGAGGAAACTTAATATGTTCCTCATAATCAGTTCATGACCAGCAGGACTGTGATTCGTATTTTAGACTGCCTGCAGCCAGCATTAACAGCTTGGCTGATCAGGCCTTGATCCAACAGGTGGCTTGTCCTGGGACTGGGCCGCAGGGGCACTGACCCCTGGAAGCCTCCTTCAAGGGATCTATATACCTGTGACACACCCGTCACTGATTTAGAGCCGTCTATCCTTGTAGCCCAGGCTGGAGTCAGGCTTTTCTGTTTATTGCTCAACCAGGCTGTTGCTGTTGGCAGCCCGATGGCTCACATAATCCTCACAGCCTGGCAATTTAACTAGGAAGGACACACTGTTGGGAGTAACTAAGATAGAGAAACATTATTGGGGGTAACTAAAACATTGTTGGGATTAACTAAAATAAAAGAAACATGACTGTAGGATAAAACAACATGATTGTTCGGGGTAAGTAGGATACAGCAACATAATTGTTGGGGGTAATCAAAATAGAGCCATCAGACTGTTCGGGCAACGAGGACAGAGCCGTCAGACTATTGGGATAACTAGGAAGAAGCCATCATATTGTTAGGGTAACTATTATAGAACAGACTATTGGGGTAACTAGGACAGAACAGTCAGATTTTGGGGTAACTGAGGGCGAACAATCACACTGCTGGGGCAACTAGGATAGAACAATCAGACTGTTGCGATAACTAATATAGACAGACTGTTAGGTAACCAGAATATTGTAATCAGACTGTTGAGATAACTAGTACAGAACACCTGTTGCGGTAACTAGGAGTCTAGAAAAGAGCAATATGATTGTTGGGATGGCAGAGAGAGAGAGAGAGAGAGAGAGAGAGAGAGAGAGAGAGAGAGAGAGAGAGAGAGAGAGAGAGAGAGAGAGAGAGAGAGAGAGCTCCTTTTAAGGCAGGTAAAAATCAATAAGGGTATATCTAGAGAATGTGCAGAGCCTTCACTGTACATACAAGTTCTGTCAAGCACCTTAATTACTGGAAAAGTTTGTAGTTCCTTGACCTGTACCTCTTGAAATACAGCTCAGAAAGATGCATTATAATTTACATCTGGAAAATCCTAGACAAAACAGTACGTGAAAGGAGCCCGATTATTCAACAGCTTCCCATCATACACAAGGAGGATTGCCAATAGACCCCTAGCTCACTTCAGGATAGCTAGATAGGTTTCCAGTCAGTTCCTGACCAGCAAGACTGAAGCATACACTGGACTGCATGCAGCCAGCAGTAACAGCCTGGTTGATCACGCCCTGAACCAATGGGAGACCTGGTCATGGGCCAGACTACGGGGGTAAGGGGCGTGATCTCCCGGAACACACTCCAGATCAATACCGGATGAATGGGAAGGGAACGTATGGGTCACATTCGCAGGGAAGAGAAGCCCGTAATGGATCATACAGCACCCGGAGAAGTGGCAGGCAGAGTCACCACGGAAATGGATATACCTTTGATGAGTTTAGTTTTTCTACTCACTGAGCCTGGCCCTGGGCCAGACTTGCATGATGCTTGCCAGGTCAACCAGGCTGTTACTGCTGGTGGCACTAACCCTGACATCGATCATACCCGGGTTGATCTAACAACTGGTGGAGATACTTCCCAAGTTTTCTCTTGATTTCTACACTTTTCCGAGCAGTCTTTCTAACTTCCGGTAAGCTGAAAATATCTTGGACCACGGATGTAGATACAATGTTCTCTTGTATTCACGGCGCCCCTGCCCTTCTCTCGGTTTATTTTGAACTTCTTTCCACATCTCTCATTCCAGGATGTTATGGCAGTGTGCAGATTTGGGACTAGACACTAAGTACTTTCCACGTATTTATATTATGTACCTCCCTCTCCTCCACTCAAGTGAGTACATATTTAGGACTCTGAGATGTTCCCAGGTATTGACATGCTTCAATGGCTTATGCAGGCTGTAAATGATCTCTACATGTTCCAGCTCTGATATTTCATCCGCATTGAACGAAGCATTCAACAATGAATAACACTCTACACGAGTGCGTGTGAGAGACTTGAATAGTTACCATACCTATGGTGAGTTTCGAGAGTCTTACTACTCTCGGAGCCCGGCCATTGGCCAGGTTCGTCTGGTGCTTGCTTGGTAAACTAGGCTGTTGCTGCTGGAGGCCCTCTGCCTCACATATACATCACAGCCTGGCTGATCTGGCACCTAGTGAAGATGCTTGTCTAGTTTTCTCTTGAAGAATTCTACACTTGTTCCAGCCGTGTCTCTAATATCTTTTGATAAGATGTTGAATAGTCTTGAGCCACGAATGTTGGTACAGTGTTCCCTTACTATGCCCGCCGCACCCCTGTTCCTCACTGGGTTTATTTTGCACTTCTTCCCAACGTTTTGTTATAGCAGTGTGCACGTTTGGGACCAGGCCCTCAAGTACTTTCCAGGTATATGCTTGCTCTTGCGCTCTCTCTCTCTCTCTCTCTCTCCGCTCCAGTGAGTACATGTTTCAAGACTTAAGGTGTTCACAGTAATTTAAATGTTTTGTTGGTTCTATGTGGGCCTTAAACGATCCCTGTATTTGTCCAAGCTCTGATATCTCTCCTGCCTTGAACAGGGCTGTCAACAATGAGCAATATTCCAAATTAGGGAGCACTAGCGATTTGAACCGAGTCACCACTGACTTTATATCCCTTGTTTTAAAAGTTCTTAATACCCACCCCGCCCTCCTCCTGGCTGTCGTGATCTTTGTTTTATGTTCTTTGAAAGGTTAGCCGACATAATTATTCCTAAGTCTTTTACGTGTTTCTTCCGTTCTATTTGGTAATCCTCTAGAGTTTTGTATAGTGTCCCTTGTTTGGAAAGATCTCATAATTCACCCAGTTATTTTCCTGGCTCTCTTGATATTTGCCTCGTGTTCTTTGGAAAAAAAAAAGGGGGGGGGGGAGGGGAAGTCAGCCAACACAATTCCCAGGTCTTTCACATTTTCTTCTCATTCTACTTGATGATCCTCTTGTGTTTTGTATACAGTATCCCTTTTGAATTCGTCACTCTTTCCATGCCTATGCAGCTGCAACTTATTACCATTAAAGTCACATTTTCAACTGCCCATTGGAAAAACCTGCTTACATCTTCCTGCATTTTTTGTCTTCTGTCAAAGTGGTTTTCATGCATATTTTGGTATCATCAACTTACGAAACAAAACTGGTGTGCATTTTTCACCTCGATTATACTGGAATTTGTTTACCTTCTGCGTTCTGTCAAAGTTGAAAATCCATCTTTCTTTCCCCGTTATGCCTATGGCCCTCATTTTGCGTGCATTAACCCCATCCCTTTGATATACCTTTAAAGAGTTTCGAGTTTCACTACTCTTGAAGCCCGGTCATGGACCAGGCTCGTCTAGTGCTTGCCTGGTCAACCAGGCTGTTGCTGCTGGAGGCCCGCTGCCCCACATATCCCTCACAGCCTGGTTGATCAGGCACCTGGTGAAGATACTTATCCGGTTTCGTCTTGAAGGCTTCTACACTTGTTCCAGTCGTGTTTCTGGTATCTTCTGGTAAAATGCTGAATAGTCTGGGACCCCGGATGTTGATACAGTGTTCCCCACCGCACCCCTGCTCCTCACTGGGTTGATTTTGAACTTCCTCACATCTCTCTCACTCCAGTATGTCATGGCAGTGTGCAGATATGGAACAAAGCCCTCCAGTACTTTCCAGGTATATATTATATATATTATCACGCATCTCTCTCCTCCGCTCCAATGAGTACATGTTCAAGACTTGAAAGCGTTCCCAGTAATTTAGGTGCTTTACTGGCTCAATGTGAGCCGTAAACTATCTCTGTATTAGTTCCAGATCTGATACTTCTGCTTTGAACGGGGCCGTCAACACTGAGTAATATTCTAAATGAGGAAGCACTAGCGATTTGAAGTGTCACCAGTGGCATTATTTCCCTTGTCTTTTAAGTTCTCAATACCCACCCCGTCATCTTCCTAGTTGTCGTGTTCTTCGTTTTGATCGCATTTGTTAAACGCCTTTGCAAAATCTGGATATTATTATTATTATTATATTATTATCAAAAAGAAGCGCTAAGCCACAAGGGCTATACAGCGCTGCAGGGTAGGGAAGGAAGCGAGGGTACTGGGCGGTAGAAGGGGGGGAGGGATGATCAGTAGGTTACAGAAAACAGCAGGGTAGGGGATAGTGCGGGGGTAGAGGGCAGCAAGAGATTGGGGTAGAAAGGGCTGAAGGTATCATCAGAGTTTGTGAAGTCAGTTGTTGTCAAAAAGTCAATGAGAGTGTCCGGATGAAAGGTGGGTCCATCAGCGAGAAGGGAAGGTAAAGGGAGAGCAGCGGAGCGAAGACTATGTTGGAGGTAAATTCTGCGTGCTCGTTGATAAAGTGGGCAGTCTAATAGAATGTGGCTAACCGATAATGGAACCTGACAATTCTCACAGAGAGGAGTAGGGCGCCTTTCCATGAGATAACTATGAGTAAGACGAGTATGGCCAATGCGAAGACGGGAGAGTCTCCCAACCTCGACACTGGTGACAAGAAGACAGCCAGTAACCTATACTCGGTTTAATAGATTGAAGTTTGTTACCGAGCATAGTAGACCAACGTTGTTGCCAACGGGTGTGAAGGTGGGTAGCTATTGCAGCAAAATAGTCCGTAAATGGAACACCTCTATATGAAACTGGTAGGTCATGTACTGCTGACCGCGCAGCAGCTTGCCTGTTCATTGCCCTGTACGTCAACATGACCAGGGACCCAACAAAAAACAATATCTTTATGCTTGGAAGAGATGCGGCGTAGCCAAAGTTGGATACGAAGGACTAAGGGGTGAGGTGTATCAAATTTCTGTATAGCCTGTAAAGCACTAAGGGAGTCTGAGACAACCACAAATGATGACAGGCATAGATGCAATACGGATAAGTGCTGCAAGAATGGCATACAATTCAGCAGTAAAGATACTAGCCGAAGATAGTAAATGCCCTCGTACGACGCTGTCCGGAAACACTGCTGCGAATCCTACGCCGTCAGAAGACTTAGAGCCATCTGTGTACACTGCAATGGCATGAGAATGAGAGTGGAAGTGGTCAAGAAAAAAGAGAGCGGGAAGCTACCGTAGACAGTTGGGCTTTCGAGCAAGGGAGTGAGAAAGAACAGACTCGAACAGCTGGAACTTCCCAGGGTGGTAGGGAAAAGTGAGATGCTACATGAACATAGAAAGGTGGTAATTGAAGAGAAGACAAGAGCGAATGTGGGCGAAGGGAGAAGGGACGGAGCAAACAGGGGCGGCAAACAAATAATGTCTACTAATATCGGTGACCATTCTATAAATGGAAGGATTGTGGAGATCATGAGAGCGTACATAGTAGCGAAAATCTGGATATATCATCTGCGTTTTGGCTTTCTACCAGCTCCTCCGTAATTCTGTCATAGTGGTTTAGAAGTTGTGACAAATATGATCTCCCGGCTCTAAAAGCATGCTAGTTTGGGTTGTGTAAATTGTGTTCCATAAAATTTGTAATTTCGCGGCGTTTCATCATTCTCTTTGAAGGTTTTTATGATATAAGAAGTTAGGGCTACTGGTCTGTAATTTTTCGCTAGCGCTATACTGCCACCCTTATGCAAAGGAGCTAATCCTGTATTCTTTAAAATGGGGGAATTCCACAAATTCGGTCCAGGTGCTGAATGAACGAACGTGGTTTCAGTTTCTTTTTCGAATTCTATGCGACTAGTGGTTATGTCCCTTATTGGATTCGCAAGGCCTTCCAAAAACTTCCCTTAAGAGGGTTCATATTCACATGTGCGAAAGTGCAGATGTGAATGCGCTTGTGTATTGACATTCACGAGCGTGCATGTAGGCATGTGAATGAGTAGGTGCGTGAGGGCATGTATATATGTATGCGTGCTGCCACGAGACTGTATGAGGTTATGCTTATGGAGAGAGCGTCATGCCTCCACGCTACAGCAAGGAGTCACTATAGTCTGGCCAGGTGCACTTGCCTCAGGCGGAAGCACTAGTTACTCTCTCTGCTAGCAGGCGGCGGGTGCGAAGCGAGGGAGCGCGCGCGCGCGCGCGCACACACACACAGGCTTAAACACTACACTACACTACACAACCCTCCTCTGGGGGGGCCCCTCCACGCTCTGGCTCCCACACCTCCCTCCCTCATTCACCGTTACTTCACATCCTCACCGTCACACTGCCTGCACGCTACACCTTCCACCACTATTTCAATAATATAATTTAAAATTAAAGACTTTCCACTACCAGCATTGTATAAAAGCGATACTGTATTTAATGTGTATTTTAATTAAATATAATACAGCTAAATATGGTAGAAAGGTGGAAATAGGAAACGGGGTGGCCAAAATTCCTTTGGGATACCAGTTTATGTGACAGTGTAGCAACGCCATGAGGAGGTTCCGGGGTTATCATCATCAGGTTACAGGTATAGTCAATGAGAATGTTACTAGCAGCAGTTCAAAATACAGAAGACACCGAGTTCTATAATACATCAATTCCGGGGATCACCGTTACCATGGCCTGGTCCTAGGTCTGGACTCTGGTTGATGGCCTGATCTGCCAGGCTATTTATGGTGGCAGCACGAAGTCCTGTATAAGCACCGCAGCCAGGCAGAATGAACTGGCTCGAGGAACATATAAAGGCAGCTAAGGATCTGCTGGTACTTCTTTATACATGATGAGATGTTGGTAAGTCTCGACTCTACACTTACTGAGCTATCTCGGTACGTTTGTTGCACTTCTGCTTTTTCAACGGGGTACTTTGCACTGTTTGTCCAACATCTTGTTCTCGTGTGAGTTATCAACAAAACTAAGCGCTAAACCACCAGGGTCATACAGAGCTGTTCTCGTATGAAGTAATTTTTACTTGCCAAGATTTGGGAACAGAAAACACTGTGGACCATTCCTGCACAAATTACGAGCCAAGCCGGATTTCACGACGTAAGGTTGAAGGCAGCAATAGCCTGGCTGATCAGTCAACAGGGAAGTATGGCTTCAGGTTGGGATGATGGAGTGCAACTCTTGAAACGGTCACAGGCACCAAGCCGGAATACAGTAATTCCCCTCATAATTGGATATATTATTACAGACACACGCACGGAGAAACGAACCCTAAAATAATTAAAACCGAGCGGGTGGTGTAAAGAACGGGAAAAGAGGGTGGAATGAAAGTGGGGAGATGCGGGAAGGAGGGAAGGGGAAGTGTGAAGGGAGGTCACTGGGTAGAGGGTTTGAGGAGAGGGGTGATGGGGAGGGCGATGGACCTGTACAGTTCCGCAGGTGACTGTCCCCGCGACCCGGTCCCGGACCAAGTGGAATCGATGACAGTCTGATCAGCCAGGCTATTGGTGCCAGCTGCGTAAGTTCAAGGTAGGCGCCATAGTCCTGTTCTGCAAGTAATTCCCCTTACGCATTTAGAGGGGGTGTTGAACTATTTGTTTCCTTTACACATCCAGGTATCTCCTGGTGTACTCGTGGCATCAGTTTTTCATTGCGGGTACTTTCAACTCTGCTCAACCTCTTGTATTCTTGCAGAGTTGCAAGGCACTTTCGGGTTTAGAGCTTAAAATAATTATAATTATTTCCTTATCATTACAGCTACAATCTTTAATTCCTACCTGGAGGTTATCCCGGGGATCAAAACCCCCGCGGCCCGGTCCATGACCAGGCCTCCCGATGGATCAGGGCCTGATCAACCAGGCTGTTACTGCTGGTCGCACGCAGTCCAACGTACGAGCCACAGCCCGGCTGATCCGGCACTGACTTTAGGTATCTGTCCAGCTCTCTTGAAGGCAGCCAGGGGTTTATTGGCAATTCCCCTAATGCTTGATGGGAGGCTGTTCAACAATCTTGGGCCCCGGACACTTATGGTGTTTTCCCTTAGTGTACCAATAGGCAGTAATTCCAGTGGGGTCAATCTCTCCAGAACTTTCCAGGCTTAAATTATGATGCATCTTGTTGGGTAAAAGGACACAAGTGCAACTAATGTGATATCTTACTGTGGTAACATTTCGCTCTCCAGGAGCTTTATCAAGCCATAACGGCTTGATAAAATTCCTGGAGAGCGAAACGCTGCCATAATATGTCACATTAGTTGCACTTGTGTCCTTTTTATCTAACATACTGTCGGTAATTCCACCAACATTAATACAATGATGCATCTTGTTTACGTTCAAGAAGCGCACTTGGTAAGACTTCAGGAGTTCCCAACAATTGAAGTACTTGACTGAATTTATAAAAGCAGTGAAGACTCTCCAACTGTGATTTTGTCTTCCTTAAAAGGTAAAGTTAGTGTTCAGCTATATTCCAGCCTAGAGAACAAGTTAGCAATCTGGTGAGTGTGTTCAACTAAGGGACACCCGGAATGGAGGGAGGTAGCAAGGAGTGATGGAGAGGAAGTTACAAGGGAGAGATGGGAAAGAAGGTTACAAGGGAGACAGGGAGTGATATGGAGGGAGGTTACAAGGGAGAAAGAGGAGGCGTCCTTTACTGCACGTATAAGTTCTGTCAAGCACCTTAACTACTGGGAACGCTTGAAAGCACTTGACTTGTACTCGTTGGAACGCAGGAGGGAGAGATATATCATAATCTACACTTGGAAAATCTTGGAAGGAATGGTCCCAAATCTGCACACAGAAATCACTCCCTACGAAAGTAAAAGACTGGGCAGGCGATGCAAAATGCCGCCAATAAAAAGTAGGGGCGCCATTGGTACACTAAGAGAAAACACCATAAGTGTCCGGGGCCCAAAACTGTTCAACAGCCTCCCATCAAGCATTAGGGGAATTGCCAATAAACCCCTGGCTGCCTTCAAGAGAGAGCTGGACAGATACCTAAAGTCAGTGCCGGATCAGCCGGGCTGTGGCTCGTACGTCGGACTGCGTGCGGCCAGCAGTAACAGCCTAGTTGATCAGGCCCTGATCCATCGGGAGGCCTGGTCGTGGACCGGGCCGCGGGGGCGTTGATCCCCGGAATAACCTCCAGGTAAGGAATAAAGGAGGTAGGAAAGAATAGTGAGGCAAAAGAGCGACGGAGTAGGAGGATGAAGAGGAGCAGCAGCGGTAGGAGTAAGAGGCGGCGGTACTAAGGTGGAGTGGGGTAGGGTAATATGGGAGAGGATGTTGGAACGCCAGGTAGCAGCCACCACTAACAACCCGGGGCACCACTACCACTACCTTTATTAACTCAAGGGAAAGAGGAACAGGAGGGGGAGTCTACCTGGAGGTTATTCCGGGGATCAACGCCCCCGCGGCCCGGTCCACGACCAGGCCTCCGGTGGATCAGGGCCTGATCAACCAGACTGTTACTGCTGGCCGCACGCAGTCCAACGCACGAACCACAACCCGGCTGATCCGGCACTGACTTCAGGTATCTGTCCAGCTCTCTCTTGAAGGCAGCCAGGGGTTTATTGGTAATTCCCCTTATGCTTGGTGGGAGGCTGTTAAACAGTCTAGGGCCCCGGACACTTATGGTGTTTTCTCTTAGTGTACCAATGGCGTCCCTACTTTTAATTGGGGATATTTTGCATCGCCTGACCAGTCTTTTACTTTCGTAGGGAGTGATTTGTGTGTGCAGATTCGGGACCATTCCTTCCAAGATTTTCCAAGTGTAGATTATGATATCTCTCTCTCTCTCTCTCCTGCGTTCCAACGAGTACAAGTGCTTCCAAGCGTTCCCAGTAGTTAAGGTGCTTGACAGAACTAATACGTGCAGTAAAGGTTCTCTGTACACTCTCTAGATCTGCAATTTCACCTGCTTTGAACGGAGATGTTGATGTACAGCAGTATTCCAGCCTAGAGAGAACAAGTGATTTGATAAGGATCATCATTGGCTTGGTATCCCTCGTTTTGAACGTTCTCATTATCCATCCTATCATTTTCTTTGCACTTGTGATCCTTGAAGAGAGAAGGGGGGAAGGAAGGAGGTGGGGGAAAGGAAGGACGTGGGGGGAAAGGAAGGAGGTGGGGGGAAAGGAAGGAGATGGGGGGAAAGGAAGAGGGAGGCGAGAGGCAAGGGAGATGATGAGAGGGGGAGAAAAGGAAAGAGGTAGGCAGAGAGAGGGAGAGATGGGGATGGGAGAGAAGGGGAAGGAAGAGAGATGAGGGGAAAGCGGGGAGATCATAGGAGAGAAGTTATAAGAGAGGAGAGGATATGGGAGAAGAGGGCAGGTGAGAAAAGAGAAAGAGAGGTTAGTCGAAGGGAGGGAAAAAGAGGGAGGGGGAGAGAGATAGAAATAAGAGAGAGAGAAAACAGGAGGAATGCCAGATACGAACAGATTAAAAAGAGAGAAAACAGAAATGAAAAGAGGAAAGAGCAAGAAGAGAAAATGAGAAAAAAAATTTGAAAAATGAGAGGGAAGAGGGGGAGAGAGTGGGAGAGAAAAGGGGAGAGAGAAGGAGGTGGGAGAGAGATTGAGAGATGAGAAAGTGGTGGTGGTGTCAGAGTGGGAGGAGAGGGAGTACAACGGGACTGCCCCCGCCCCTCCCCCTCCCTGCATCACACCCGGGTGGATAACCAGCACCCACGTACCTGCTGCTCGATACTCTCCACTCCTGCCTGGTGTTAACATTACACTCTGCTGCTGGGACCACTAGCCATCTTGCTAACATCCGTTATTAGTCCACTAAGGTACATTAATAATTTAGTCACCTTACGCAAGGTGAAGTGCCGAGTATGTAGGGGGTCAAACAGCGCCAGCTGAATGGGATGGTACGGCATAATCAAGCTTGAACCAAGGAAGAGGCATCTCCAATTACTTGGATGAAAAGTCCTTTACCAATATAAATTCACTATGAATGTAATTTCCTGCCCCCTTCAAGGATATTTTGGAGAAAATGATAATATCGACCATATTTCATAATTCTGCATCACCTTTCCAACAAATTTAAACATTCACTTCTGTTAAATACGAATCCAAGACTGTATTAATGCCATCAAGGGAGCAACAAAGCCAATTTCTTTGTATAGTATCTTATAACCAGAGGTTAACGAAGGCCCAAATTTTGCTCCGACACGCTATTATCATGGTTCTCAAGCCACCTGTGGTAAAATCCGGTCCAAACAGTCAGGAAAACTGGATATCGTAAGCACCCACTTACCTACCCAGCATGAAAAAGTATAATACACAAATAACCTCCACGTAAAAGAAACTCTTGACAGCCTCCACACACTAACGGACTAAAACACGTCCAGCAACATTACATCCATGTGGCATTCCACTGTGTTAGGGAGCACCCTGGCTCGAGAAACAGAAAATACGGAACATATATTGAATGCTTCATATTGTTCAGGAAAGACAAAGGAGCAAAATGAGGTATAGCAATTTGAAAAAAATCCAAAATATGTTCTCTCATGTGTATAATCCATGGCAAAAATTACATCCAGTATCAAGCCCTTGCCCAAAGTAAATGGAACTTACACTAGTGATAGCAAAGAAACGAGCGAAATACTGAAATCTCAATATACTGTTCAGAGCCATTAATTCAAATGAATTCTTCATAAACGAGACACTACAGTTTCTCAACATCTCAAAAATTTTCGACATAACCCTAACCCCAACTGTCTCTGAAAACGTCATTGATAGCATGCCCACTCTCTCCGCCCCAGGCCCAGACTCATGGAACCATATTCATCAAGAACTCTAAGAAACCCCTTCCACTTGCCGTAAATATGCTATAGAGTGGTAGCGTAGATATGGGGGTCATCCCACAGTCATTAAACAACAGATATCTCCCTGTTCTACAAAAGTGGCAGCAAAGCAATAGCAAAGTATTACAGACTGATAGCACTGATGCCCCACGTTATACAAACCACTGAAAGATTTTTAAGAAAAATCACAAACCACAGGGATTCACTGAAACTGCACAACCTAAGGCAGCGTGGGTTTACATAAAGTCGCTCCCCGCAACTACTGGACCATTATGACATGGTCTTGGATACACTGGAACACACAATACGGATGTAGCATACAAAGACTTTGCCAATGCCTTTGAAAAGTGCAATCACTGCGTAACAATGCATAACATGAGAGCAAAAAGTACAACTGAAAAGTGGGAGATGCATACATAATTTTCCAACACAACCCAAAGTATAATAGTGAACACAGTGAAACTGGAGGCACAGTACTTTCCCCCTGCTCTCTTTTTCATATCCGACAAACACGAGGCATAAACCATAACTCCGTATCATCCTTTACTTACGATACTAGAAACTGTACGAGTTGCATCCTTTGAGGACAGTCTTCCAGCGAGCCAATGACAATATGATGTTCAATAAGTACAAGTTTCAGTTACTCGGTTATGGAAAGATAGAAGAAATAAAGACCGGAACTGAGTATAAAACAGATTAATCACTCCACGGAGGGTAAGACTAATGCGAGACATGTGAATGATTATGTCGGAAGATCTCGCCTTCAAGGGTTACAAGTAACGCTAAAAATTGCAAGGAAAATAATAGTCTGGATAACTAGAAACCTCAAAGCATAACATGCCAAGCCAATGAAAATACTCTGTCACTTGTTCTAAGTTGGAGTAATGTTGTACTCTAAACAGCTCCGGAGGCTACAGAGAACCACCGCTGCTCACACAGATTCAGTTAACCCCTAAATTACTGGGAAGGTCTGAGGTCCCTGGGTCTGTGTTCCTTGGAATGTAAGCAAGAGGGGTACATTATAATCTTCTACTGATAAATTCTAGAAGGATTAGTCCCAAATCTGTTCACAAATCGTTCCCCATGAAACAGCCTCGGCAGACAGTGCAAAAAGTGTCAATAAAAAGTCTGCAATGATCATGTACACCAAGGAAAAACTCAGTAAGTATGAAGGGACCTAGACTTTTCAACATGCTCCCTTTATACAAAAGGAGGATTACCAACAGACCCCTCCCCCCAAGTTCCTCTAGTCAGTGCCTGATCTACCTGGCTGTGATGTTTATCGTGGACTTCATGCAGCTAGCACCAACAGAATGGGTGATCAGGACATCTACCGGGAGGCCTGGTCTGGGACCAGGCCATGGGCGCGTTGACCAACTGAACACACTCAAGGTAGGTCAACAGCTGTAGCAGTTTGCTGTCAGATACAGTTATTTGTGCCTAATTTTACCAACTCCAAAACATTTCCAAGCATCCTCCTCTCACAGACTTGTGTCAGCACGAGGATTTTGGAGGCCATTCCTCCAGTAGTTTCCAAGCATAAATGATGTACATGAAACACTAAACTAGGTCCATTTTGATGCTCTCATTAAAACAGCTTAGGGTATTCATTGCACCCTTGCTTTCCAGTGGAGGTATTTTGCACCATCTGCCAAGCCTCATACTCGAGTCAGGAGCGATTTTGGTGTAGATTCAGGACATCTCTCCAGAATTTTCTAGGCATAAATCATGATTTATCTTTCTTGCATGTTACAAGAAGTACAGCTTAAGGGATTTCAGGTGTTCCCTGTAAGTGCACGACTGAATTTATACATACAGTGAAGGCTCTATGTTCTCCGCTTCTAGGATTATGCATGAACTGGCTTTGAAAGGGGCTGTTAGTGTGCAGCAATATTCCAGTCTAAAGAATACAAGTTACTTTCAGCAATATTCCAGTCTAAAGAATAAAAGTTACTTTCAGCAATATTTCAGTATAAAGAGTACATGTGATAGCAATATTCCAGTCTAAGGAGCACAAATAACTTAAAGAGTATCTTTGGCCTGGTTTATCGTTTTGAAGATTCTAGCTTTCAAGCCGATCAATTTCCTTGCATTTGTGATAGCAACATTGCTCTTAACCTTGAATGCACTAACATTATCACTCGTGTTTTCCTAGCATACTACCCTTACTGCTTAAGACATTAACTCCAAATGTCAACTCAAATGACAGGGTACAATTGTGTGTGCCCTTACATACCAGTCAGTATCAACTAAAACAAATTAAATACATATACAGTACTGTAAAGGCACCTTGCTATAAGAGCAAGAGTGTGTGCCTGTGAATATGAGACACTAAAAGTTAAGTTAGTCTTGCACTTTATCCCCGATTGGCTTCGAGTTATTTGTCTTTTAACCCTACATGAGCCCAGTGTTCCCCTGCAACTGTTTGATCAACTAAGCTGTTGCTGCCTGCAGTCCACAGGCAAGCATAGCAATCACAACCTGGTTCATTATGCAAATCCTCCAGGAGCTTTTCCAGTTTCTGACTTCTAAATTTATTCCAGAAATAATTCTCACATCTGCTGGTAGGGCATATATTTAAGGGGTAACAACTATGCATGATGGCAAACTCTTCTCTAATTGTGACTATGGCAAATCTGTTTTTCACTGGGGCTATCCTCTACTTGCTCACACACACCTCTGCCTCATGTCAATTATGGTAGTGTGTACAATTTAGGACCCAAGATTTTACTTTTTTCAAGGAAACTTCACAATATGTACATTATTACAGTTTTGCCAGTTTTAAATTAAATACTGAATATCTGTGTTAGGTAATGCACTGCACTGAACAAACAAGCATGAAGCACTTCCTAACGAAGCTACAGCTGAACAAATATGAATAAATTAATGGGCAACGAAACTGCTTATTATGTCCAATTTTCTGTTAAAAATATTTACAACTTAAGACATTGCAATTATAAATTATTTAATATATAATTTTTTGAATTAACATAAAACAGAATATGACTATGTATGCATATTATTATTTGTTGCTAAATCGAGGATTTTAGCATTTTGATATTAAATAAGCAATGACAAATACACTATACAAAAATATAAATGATATGGTATGGAACATGCACTGCACAATAGCAGAAAATGAACATGCACTGTTGATTCCGACACATTTACAGTCTAAGCCATGATGTCTTGTGTCTCAGAAACTTCAAGCTTTAAGAAATTAAAAAAAAAAATTAAGTCAAGATAAGATTTGTTCAGATTTTTAACCCAGAGGGTTGTCCACCCAGGATAACCCAAGAAAGGCAGTGCATCATCGAGCACTATCTTATTTCCATTGGGGTTCCTTCAAACTTGTCCCCCAAAGATGCGACACCAGTCAACTAACACCCAGGTACCTACTTACTGCTAAGTTAACAGGGATAGTAGGTGTAAGGAAACACATCCAACATTTCCACCCATCTTAGGAACTGAACTATGGACACTCATAATATGCAAGCCACGGTTGGCATACTGAAAGCCCAAGTGTTGTATATAAAGCAAGGACTCTCCTACCTCATAATTACACAGCATCATAGAAGCCTGGACCCATACCCGAATATATAATAAACAAGTTAAGTCTTCCTGCTTTTGTAGTCTGGCCTTGGACCAGGTTTTCCTGGTGATTGACTAATAAACCTTGCTGCTGCTGTTGGTGACCCAATGATCCCCCATTTCCATCACAACCTGATTGATTTGGTACTTGGAAGTAGTGACTGAGCTTCCTCCTAGTGACTTGCACACCTGCCTCTGGCAGTATTTCTGATACTTTATATTCTGATATATTCATATCAACAGCCTCATTCATTAATTATACAACTTTTTAACTTTTAAATGGAAACATTGACAAGAATGCATGTATTCCAAATGTTTGCGAAATAACTCTTCTCTCTGGCTTCGAAAAACATACAAGAACACTAGTTGTGCCTTATCAAATTGATTGGTAAATTATTGGGATACTGGAATTCCTGAAATAGTTTACATAAAAGTGACATTAAAAATATATTTAACTTTAAAAATAAAAAGCCCTGTAGTTTAAGAAATATTCAGTAATGCCATGCAATAAAAAAAATATGCACAAGACTAGTCCAGCCATGACTTGGTTGGCAATGTTCTTGCCTCACACTAAGTGTCTATGGCTCCCTGGCACAGATGGAAACGTTAGGCATGTTTCTTTATACCTGCTGTCCCTGTTCACTTAGCAATAAATGGTGGGGGGTCACATCCTGGGGGACAAGATTAAAAGGCCCCCAATGGAAATAAGAGTCCCTGATGACCCAGACTTTCTTGGGTTATCCTGGGTGGGTAACCATCCAGGTTAAAAATCTGAAGAAATCTTATTCTTAGCTTGCCTTTGTGAAGGCTATAAGCATCCCTGGATGTTTGTGCCACCCAGTGGTGTATATCTAACCAAGTGTGAATTCTCTCAGTGCAATTACTATCTTGCATTATCTGCTTAATATTAAAAATGCAAGACTTTATATTTTTTTAAATTTTTCCGAACTAATACATGATCGCCAGCACATATCAGATCACCGCGCGATTAGAATGTTAAGACTTCATTTTTTGTATATTTATGAGGAATTTACATATAACAGCAATATTTTGAGACTGAAATTGTATTTCTACTAGTGTTGTGCATGATTAGTAATAATAAAAACACGAAAAGAAAACAAGTTCGATGGCAAAAAAAAAAATGGGAGATGGTGGGATGCCTCCTACCAAGAGGCCACATGAAGCTGCACTACATAAATTATTCCACATTTACATGGAATTCAAACGCATGGCTTTGTGTATAAGCTATATGTAATTCAACCATTGTTTTAACACTGTAAAATGTGTTTCAGAGAAAAAATTTTGAGTGACAGAAAATAGTGGAGGATGGTTGACAGCACGCAGCATACCTGTGATAACTACTCTAGTTTTTCTACCCAAACCTTCTTCAAGGGAGGTTCCTAGATTCTGGTGAGGGGCTCTTGATCTAAGGAATCGGACTTTTACTTTAATTCCCTGAATGGATCCTGTATGCCTTTCATTTTCATCCTCCCCAGCACTGTACAACCCCAATAGGTTTAGTGTTCCCCATGAATAAAATAATAATACAATAATCTGCTCAGACCTAAGGCCAAGCTTCCATATTGCCTGACTGTTCAACTTGACTGTTGCTTTTAGTAGTTCAGTGGCCCACCTCACCATCACAGCCAAGTTGATTTTAGCATTTTGCAGATACACCGGTCTAGTTTCCTCTAGAAGACCTTTACATTTGTTCCAGCAATATTTCCAATTTCTGCTGCACCCCAAATACTGACAAGCACTATGGCTCCACATAAATTAAGAATTTAATTATTCCTTGATATAATGTGAAGTTCTGCTCACAAGCAAAATTATCCCTGTTCAATCAAGGGAGGGACAAGATGTCTGGGCAAGTCTAACACTTGCTGCAAATGATCACAGCTGGAGGTTGGATGTTATGAAAGAACCTATAAGAACCCCAATGGAAATTAGTTACTCTGCTTGGCATTCTTGTTTTATCCCGAATTTACAATTCTACGGAGTTAGTCTGAAGAGTTTTCATCATAAATTGTGCTGTAATTATAGTGTCTCATGCTTTCTAGGGTGATATGTCGACAGGACGTAATTTTACAAATATTAAGGCTGGTGACTGATAATAAATATAGTATACAATAAGGCATGGTGAAGCCATTTTTATAAACAGGAATGCTGTGGTGATGCTCATTTATTAAAAATATCCCTGACTTTAGTGAGCAATTTCATAATCCTAATGAATTCTTCTATTCCATAATACATTTAATAAATTATACAGAACAACTTTACCTATTTTTGCCCTAGTTTTTCATCAAGGTTATGACAGTCTACCTTCAACCCAGATACATTTATGAAAGAGATACGACTGCAGTCCTTATTACTTTAATTCTATATTCCCTTTCAATTTACGAGGCAGTGGAGACAATCTCTGGGACTATTTACAGATGTACAGTACCAAACACTGCCAAAAATTTTATCTATTCAAAATTGGCCTACTGTAAATGGGTGGCCCTCATTTTAGGCTATAGATGTTTGGACAATTTAACCCTTTCGGGGTTTCGGCCATACTAGTATGGCTTACGCACCAGGGTTTTTGACGTACTAGTACGCATAAATTCTAGCGCCCTCAAATCTAACAAGAGAAAGCTGGTAGGCCTACATATGAAAGAATGGGTCTATGTGGTCAGTGTGCGCAGTATAAGAAAAAAAAAATCCTGCAGCACACAGTGCATAATGAGAAAAAAAAAACTTTGACCATGTTTTTGGTTTAGAACCGCGACTTTGCACTGCATTTTCGTATGGTATTTATTGTTATACAGTGGACCCCCGGTTAACGATATTTTTTCACTCCAGAAGTATGTTCAGGTGCCAGTACTGACCGAATTTGTTCCCATAAGAAATATTGTGAAGTAGATTAGTCCATTTCAGACCCCCAAACATACACGTACAAACGCACTTACATAAATACACTTACATAATTGGTCACATTCGGAGGTAATCGTTATGCGGGGGTCCACTGTATTCTAGTTTTCCTGGTCTCATTGTATAGAATGGAAGACATATTACAGAAATTTAGATGATTCTGACTGGTTTTACAATGAAAAGTACCTCGAAATTGAGCTCAAAGTAGCAGAAATGTTCGATTTTTACCAAAGTTCAAAAGTAAACAAATCATGCCAAGCGTCCAATACACGTCAACTGGCGAGTCTAATATTCTTTCACAAGTGCGCCAATATTATTTATACCATTTCTACACTAATGCAGTAGTCTGCATAACAGTAAATCTTATTATTTTTGTGACAAAAAATCAAAGTGGAAAGCAAAAGAAATGTAAGAGGGGCCTGGGGACGTGAAATGAACAGAGGAAATGTTATTTTAGTGCCAGGAATGTCTTTCTTGTTTATTCTGGACCCTATTTGGAAACTGGCATCTTTGGAAATTTGTGTGAAATTGGCAAATTGCTAAATTCTGACCACTTTATTGGATAGTTGAAATCGGTAAATGGGTGGTTTCTTGTACTCATTTGATAGAAAAAATGGAGTTCTAGCGAAATAGTTATGATTTTTGTCGACTAGTACACTGGAATTGGCCGAAAATAGCGCTCAAAGTAGGCGTAAACATCATTGAGACCGCTAACTTCGCATGAGCATAATTCAGTAAGTTTTCCATCAAATTTCATACTTTTGGTGTCATTATGATTGGGAAAAGATTCTCTATCTTTTCATAAGAAAACAAAAAATTTTTTTTAAATTTTGGCAACCCTGAGAACAAGTCTCTGAGAGGGCCTGGCAACCCTCAAAGGGTTAATAATAATGATGATAATGATAATACACCCACTCCTCTCCTAAGACCACGTCAATAAACAAATTCATTGCTAAGCAAGGAGCACACTATAACGGCAGTGGGTTTGTGTAACCATCTTTGATACTGTTTTAATATCACCTTTGCACCATTTATAACATTTTTAGTATATTTTTAAATGTTTATTCAGTAGTGTACTGTATATTGTAATAAAACAGAATAGGAAATCAGCTCTAATATACATCATTTAGGTATGAATACTGGTCAGAGAGCCTGTTGTAAGTCTGAGTCAGCGGGCTCTCTAACTAGTATGCATACCTATATAATGTATGTATATTAGAGCTGACTTCCTCTACCCCGTTTATTACAACATAGACTGAACCCTCAGTTATCATAATTAATCCGTTCCAGTGTGACTAAAGCCGAATCTGATGATTTCCAAATTCATTTTCCCCATAAGAAATGATGTAAATCTAATTAATCCGTTCCAGGCACCCAAAAGTATTAAAAAAATCTTTTTTTTTAATGTGAAATATACATTCACCTACACAAAACAATGAGACATGAAGAATAAAACAAAAACAATATAACCCTTACCTTTATTGAAGACGGGAGGAGGGAAGAGGGTGGAGAAATTACTGTTTGGAAGGGGAATCCCCTTCCATAAAGAGTTCAGGTACCAAGTCCTTTTCCAGGGTTACTTCCCTTCTTTGTTTTTTAATGCCACTAGGACCAGCTTGAGAGTCAGTGGACCCCTGTCGCTCAAAAAAGTATTCCAGAGAGGTCTGTTTCTGGCATATGATAGGAATTGTGGTGGCACCAGGGGTGTGTGTTGGGAGACAGGACAAGATAGTCCTTCAATATGACACTAATATCAACATTACAGCTTAATTTATCTAGCACACTTCATCTAATATGACATAATAAACAATATTAATAATGTAGAAATATGATATATAGCACACTTCATCTAATATGACATAATAAACAATATTAATAATGTAGAAATATGATATATACTCTAGAATGAATAAAATGTCATATATCTCTCTCTAACTGATGAGTGTTGTTGTGTTTGTTGTTGGGTGTATAAGGGCCACTGAACGATAAACCTTACACAGTGGTGGTGATGGCAGCAGCAGAGGCGGCGGTGTTAGCCAGTAGCCCTATATACCTCCAACAACATTGGAAGAGTCGGTTTTGTGCTGTCCTTTTTCTATTGGTTAATCGCTTAACTTACTTGCTACACTGTTAATGCTATACTATCACTGGCTGGAGCTATAGCCTTTATCGACTCCTGCTGCTTTAGTATCGTACATATCACAAAATCACTGAAGAAGGCATATTCTCCCCTCTCTCTCAGCCCTTTACCAAAGGGCTGGCTGGCACGAGGAACTTTACTTGACATGACTCATGAAATCGTAATGACAACTGCAAACAAACCATGCTAGCTGGAGATTCGTTTGTAAACACTTGCATTTGTGGTCACAGTGGTGCCTATGCTAATCTCCCTATGGTGTAGAAATATACCTAGTTGGATGAATTTTAATTGCGGCTAGCTGGTCCAGTGGCTAACGCAATGGTCTGGAGTTCTGAGACTCTCTGATCACGGCTTCTATCCCCGTACGTGGTATGGTTTGTTTACTAGGAACTCTCTCTGGGCCCATGGTGGCTTATTTAGCAATTGCAAGGACTAAAAAGAATGGAATACGAAAAGTATCACATGAACATGTGGGATCGTGCTCACTGGCTGATAAACAATGGCACACCGAGTGTCGGGCTGCTGTTGCCATGCGGATGCGTTCAGGACGAATGACTTACCAAGCTCAATGATGCTCACCGAGCCAATATTTTAAGGAAAAAAAAAAAAAAAAAGCTATGATTTCCGATTACGATATCCGGGGTCCACTGTACAGTACACTACTGTATAAGCATTTAAAAATATACTAAAAATATCATAAATGGTGCAAAGGTGACATTAAAACAATATAAAAGATGGTTGACACCAACCCAATGCAATTATAGTAGGCTCCTTGCTTAGCAGTGAATTCATTTACCAACATGATCTTAGGAACGGAACTCCGTCGTTAAGTGAGGAGAGGCTGTACTTATTTATATGACAAGAGAAGTGAAGAAGAATATGGCCATAAGCTTAAACAGTGTTACTGGTGATTGTAATGCAATATACAATGTTGTTGTCTGTCATAGCAGGAATTTCTGACTCAGTTTAGCCACATTCCTTTTCACTTCCCTCGCCATCAAATCAGTAGTCACTATTATATAATGGAGGATAGGATTTGGTGTGAATGAGCCAGCTGTATCTTGCAGTAGACGACTCATACCTGCATTATTGCCTTGAAAAGATTCCTTATTTCAGTAAAATCCCTTAAAATCTTCACTTCCATTGCAGCTACTCGTCACAATACACGATAGCCATCACAATTTAATGATTTTTGTCAGTGATGAAAGAAAATAAAGCAAAAGCTGTCAAACTTTAATGCACCATTAAATTAGGATCAAATCATTTTCAGCTTTCATTTTGCAGTTAAAGTAATTTTTTGATGCTTTTTTTTATAAAATGCCCACAGCAGGATTCATATTTTTTTTTTTCAGGCAATTTTTTTTTAACAAACCGTCTACCTTCCACCAAGGCAGGGTGACCCAAAAAAAGAGAACCACTTTCACCATCATCTACTCCATCATTGTCTTGCCAGAGGGCCACTGATAGTACTACAGTGGCCCTCTGTAAATATCCCCACCCCTCTTTCAGAGTGCAGGCACTGTACTTCGCATCTCCAAGACTAAAGTCTGGCTACCTGGTTTCCCTGAACCCTTTCATAAATATTACTCTGCTCACACTCCAACAGCATGTCATAAAAACCATTTGCCTACACTTGCTATCTAACATGCTCACACACACTTGCTGGAAGTCTAAGCACTTCTCACACAAAACTTGCTTAGTCCCCTCCAACCTTTCCAAGGATGAACCCCACCCAATTTTCCCTCCACTACAGATTTATATGCCCTGTCCACAGCAGGGCTTGTCAAGGATCCTACTTCTGCACCATTTTAGGTGCAGAAGTAGGATCCTTTTCACTGTCGCCCCATGCGGTACACGATAGGGAATACAAACCTCTGATCTTGTGTTTGGTTTAAAATGGCAAATTTTAGTGGTTTCTTGGTATTATTTGACAAAATACAAAACAATGCTGAAATACAGATAATTCTGGTTGGTTTTTGGACTGGAAGTAGCTTGAAAGAGGACTCAAAGCAGCAAAAATATTAAGATTTTGTAAGATTATCCTGAGAATGAATAAGGCACCTTTACTCTCCCGTCTGTTTTATGGGTTTTTACTAGGTCTGCTTCAATTACTGGGATGTCCTAAACCATGACTAATCACGCCTAGTTATATTATCCAAGAAATAGGGTAAAACTTCGAATTTTTGTGTGAATTCAAGTGGAGAGTAAATGTAATGTAGAAGAATCTTGAGGACATGATCAATGAACAGAGGAAATATTGCTTTAGTTTCTAGGATGCCTACAGTGTTTATTTTGGACTCTATGTTGTAACAGTTAAATGACCTGTTTCTGGTGCTCAATCGTGCTAGTTATTGCATAAAAAAAGCAGGTGGCGCTCATGGTATTGCAAAATGTAGAGAAAACTGTGTGCAAAAGATCTGGTAGAAGACGAAAAATTTTGTAGGAAAATTTTTTTGTACCCTTCTCTGATAATAGTTTCTAGATGCATCAAGGGTAAATCTGCTTCTTGTGAAATAAAACTAGTAGCACAACTAAAACCGAATCCAACAGGTTTCTTGCTGCAAGTGGGTGGACGAATCCACTGATGTTGTAAATTTAGCAACATTACTTGTGTTGCACACTATATTCATGAATCTTCTCTTAAAGGAGATATTCATTATCTGCAAGTCTCCTGCAAAAACTACAAATGAAATATTAAATTTAATCAATTCACAAAGAAGACACAAAATATTCTGGGACATACATTCCAGCATGTGCACTGAAGGAGCAGCAGCTATGGTAGGGAAAAGTGCTAGGCATTGTAGCACACAAAAAAATATAGCTTCATGTATTGAGCATAACCATTTGTGCCGTCATAATCATGCACTAGCAATTAAATGAATGCCATAAGATCTACCAGGAAAGATGCTGTACAGTACTCAATTACTATACACAACTAAAATTACTCATTTTCAATTATTTTGCACTGAAAATTTTAATTCTACAATACACATTTTTATATATATTTCTTTTATAAAAAGAAACAAGTATGGTGACTTCCCCTTGAAAACTTGAAATTCATATAGCTATGTTTCACATATTACAAAAGGTAACAAATTGTGTTATATTACCATTTATCTTGCATGATTAAACTTTCATCTTTTGGTCAGAGGTTCTGCAAATTCAAAAAGTTTGACCATCTGTAGTGTTAGGTTGGAAGGCAAAGTGAAAGAGAGTTTTATGAGAGAGGAGCACAAGTTAGAATGGAGTGTGAGAAACTGGTCTTCGGGATTTTACATGCTAAACAAGAATTTTAAAAGCAGGCAGTATAGTATAATGTATGAAGCTTGAAAATCAATTGAGGCTATAGTTTAGTGAATATGTGCCCATCTAGAAAAGCAACTAGAAAACAAGGTACAGTGAATATTTGTCTTTACTTTATGAAATTAACATATGAAATATGGTATTAATATGAACAATACACCAATTCAGAGCAGCCTAAATAGTATCATTATATTCATAGAGATATATGTTCCAGAATGCAATGAGATCACCTGGGAATATAGTGAAATATAGTAAATTAAGTTATTGTATGTTGCATAAATCTGGACAAGCTTAAGTTTGGTTGCTAAGGCAGTGTGGGTGGAAAATGAAAAAATCTGCTTAACTATATTTGGCTGTTTGCCCAGTGGAGTAAGGACAAAGTAAATCTTCAAGCAATCAATTTTCTTGAAGTAGCAACTTGTACATAAAAGCTGGGCATATTCTTAAGGATGAACGTGTATTAAAAAAAAATTGGAGGAGGGATTGACTCTGAAGTGAAGAGAATAACAATTGTAGCACCATGCTAATTAACTTTTAGGAACATAACCATGAAGTATTAAATAAATCATGAGAACGCAATCAAAATATAATTATAAAGCCTCTGGTGCAAGTGCACAAAACCGGTAAGGCCTGTGATCTTACAATGTTACCAAGTCACCAATTAGTGACACGTCTCCAATATTTTCTTACTGGCAAAGTTTACTCATTCATATATATATTTATATATACTGAACAGTATAAATTTAATAAAACTAATAGCAATAACCTAACAAACCTAAAATAGCTGGATAACTCATGATCACATTTAAACAAGCCATCAAAATTGCTGTATAATAACTTTGAAAAATCTATGACTTTGCCCAATATCAAAACCATTATTTAAATACAAAGCTACAGAATGAAATGAAAAGTGCAGAAAAAGTAGATAACTTCATCCCTAATTGCTACTTCCAATGGTTATAACATTTTAAATACTGTCTATATGTAGGGGGTAGGGGTCAGCCTAGGAAAAGTTGGAGGGGGGTAAAGCTTTTGTGTGCGAGGTGGGCTTGGATTTCCAGTAAGCATGCGTGAGCATATTTGACAGGAGTGAATAGAGACAAATGTTTTTTAGGACTTGACGTGCTGTTGGAGTATGAGCAGGGTAACATTTATGAAAGGATTCAGGGAAACCAGCAGACTGGACTAGAGTCCTGGAGATGGGAAGTAGTGTCTGCACTCTGAAGGTGGAGAGGGGTGTTAATGTTGCAGTTTTATAACTGTAGTGTAAGTGCACCTCTGGCAAGACAGTGATGGAGTGAATGATGAAAGTTTTTCTTTTTCAGGCCACCCTGCCTTGGTGGGAAATGGCCAATGTGTTAATAAAAAAAAATGCTTATAAACTGTCCTAAAGTGTGGACAAAAAAAAAAAAAAAAAAAGTGTATATGGACTGCTGTATGTATGAAGCTTCTAGGCAAATGCAGTAATGTAAAAGCAGAGGAAACACAAAGGATTATGTCTCAAATGAAATTGTCTAAATTAATGCTTGGTGAAAATTTGAAGTACATAATTGCTGCCACACGTATTGAGAAGGAAATATGTAAATTTATAAATACTAAAATTAATTTCTTTAATTAAATTACTCATGCCTGGGTTCCATGGTCATGCGGCCGCCGCCTCTGGCTTGTCCTCTGTGGTCCATATTAAATGTTTAGTGAACCACACGGCCGCCACCACACACACACATACACACACTCTATCATTACTACATGAAATACATTATATATAACCACAAATCAAAATCTTTCTCGATCAGCTGATCCTGAAGCAGCAGCAGCACCCAGCGCCTCGCTCTCCAACATCACCATCCATCCACATTAAACCAAATCACCGGCAAAAATACGGTAGAAGCCAACACTCCTCACACTCAGGAATAAATACATTTATTGCATATGAAAGAAAGTATATAGAGGCGGGAGAGTGAGTCAATGACTCCATTTTCTGGCGGGGACGACAGCGGCGCCATCTATCCCGCCGGCACTCAACCTCAACCATCCTGGCGTTTCCCTCTTATTTCCCGCACCACATTCCTCTTTATCCCAGCTGAGTGCAGTCAGGAGGGCGAGAGAGGGTCGAGGATGGTGGTGTAGTGGTGGCAGGTGTACAGAGAGGCTAAATAAGAGAGTATAGAGGTGAAGATAGTGTAGGGTGGAGGTTGCTGGTGCCGCCGCCAGGGTACAATGGCCAAGTGTACGGTCGTCCTCCTCTCCCTCACAACATTCAAAAATTTACTTTCCACTCACATGACAATCAGCTGATTATACCCTCTTTATAGCCTGTATCGTGACATCTTCCTTCGTCGCGATACGGTTATTTAAAGGCGTTTTCCCCGCCTGGTTTTCAGGTATATTTTGAAAACTGCTGCCAAAAGAAACTTCAGTTGGAGAAAGAACAGAGGTGAAACTCATAACTTACCTCAAAAGGCTACTTCTACTGATGTTATGGGGGTAATAACCAAATACTAAACATTTTCACGATAGCACTCCTGGAGACACTTTGCAAATACAACAATGAATCACCAGAGGGGTCAAAAATGGAGAAAATTGAGGATGTGAAACAACAAGACGCGCCACAGACACTCGGGCCACAACACTGCCTCATAATCCGCGCTCACCAAACTAGTTCCCCCACCTTCACACCTAACATATATTTCACTGCTCTACTTTAGCCAGACTACTTCAAATAATTTCTTGCTTGACTTTCAAAGCTGTTTGATGTCTGTATAATGCTATTATGGTACGTTGTTGTGAAAAAGCGTAAGAATACATGATGTAAATAGTGCAGGTCACTTGTGCCTCCTGCCAAACCGAACAATATTTTCATTATTCTCTGAGTTCTTGTGCGTCTGTTGCAAGTCATTTAATATTATGTGATCGGTATATATATATTCTACGTAATGGTATCTAAATCAAATTTGGTACTTAACTTTATTGACATAAATTAAGCAAAATGGACATTATTCAAAGAAAATGTTTGATTTTTGGCCATTTTCTTTGAATGAAAGCACAAACTTGAATATATTACCAACTCCCTTTGTGTTTGTCGAATCCTAAAATTGTAACTCATTTAAAGATAATTTTCTGCTAGCTACAACGAATAAAATAATTACAATACACTTTTAACTCTAGTGTGCTGTATGACCCTTGTAGATTTAGCGCTTCTTTTTTATTATAATAATAATAACAATATTAACTCTAGCGTATTTTGCAATTTTACAATTCCCAGAGCAATTCATTTTAACAAGGCACAAACTATTTTGATTTAATAATTTTGCCACAGTATTTGTCTTTTGTAAAACAATTCTTGAAGACACATTTATGTAGAACTCTGAGAAGCATGTAAGATATTAAATCTTGTTGAACATGCTTCCACTAGACGAATCATGTGGAAATAAAGACAATTAGAAAATCAAGGACCAAATGAAAATAAAGACGCCAATAAGTAAGTTTATTCAGGTACAGATCCACATAAGTACAGTTATCATACATAGTGTAAATTACCTAGGATGGGATCCTTGGAAGAAAAACACTGCTTGACTTAACAAAGTTACTCTGGGCTCAATTCTGCCCAATTTACTATGTATAAAAACATCGTTAGCATTTAACATTCTGCATGAGGCCTGAATAAAATTTACAGAAGGGACGTTTTGCTTATAGGTTTTTTTTTTACCAATCCAAAAAATATATTAAACTTAAAGATCTGATAAAGCCCCTAGTGGGCGAACAGTCTTCTATAAAATATCCTTAGTTTTTCATATGTGAATTTATTTCCACATTTTGTTGGTAATAATATACTTGTGCTGGGCGTACCTTCCTTATATTAAAATTTAGGAGGGACGTATTGATAATCTAAACACCTGTTTCCCCTGTTACTGAGCAGTAACTGGATTCCAAGAGTTTGTCGCCTAGTTGCAAGTCATATCCTGGGAAGGACCTAAAAAGGTCCTCAGTGGAAATAAGTTATACTGATTGGCTTTCTTGGGTTATACTTGGTTATTAAACCTCCAGGGTTACTATCAGTGACGTCTTTTCTTCCTCTAGAAATCCTGAACCTTTCTTTTGAATATTAGGCAAACACAAACTATATTTACAACCTAGTCATAATTCGGATTCATTGTCGATAAGCCTTTAACAGTCTTTGATTGAAAGGAAATTGCTGTGATAAGGAGAAATTACTTCTTTTACCCTCGACCTTCCTTTACCCTCCAACTTCAATCCATTCCTTACACGGTTGTACAGCGAGTGTGTTTTCCACATCCAAAAACAGCTGGAATCATAACACCATTAAGCTGAGACTTATACCCATCCTGCTTGTGGATGTAAACGATATTCAACTTATTTAGCGTAACTGAAGTTCGATGGCTACACTTCGTCCCTCAGTACAAAGGTAGTCAGTGCGCGGCAGTGAGAGCTAAAACTATCATTACAGCAATGCCGCAAATGTTGGTGTCTTAGCCATTCATCGAAATATTGCAGGTCACAGGTACAGTGGCTTTCCTATACTCTCGCTCATACATCCAACTATTATGGAGTTCTGAAAGAAGATTTTCCCACTTATTTCCCCACTTCTTCCATAGCTGCCACCTTCACAACTTAAACAGTCCTCTTCACATGTCCCTTCAACACTAACACCTCATCCCTGAAGACCTCCAACAACAGCCACCTCGAGACCAAGCAACAACACTACTGTTCCTTCACAAACACTCTAAGCTTTGAGTAAATGCCTAAGACTTAAACTATTGCTACATTTATCCCAGAAATACACGCGCCCCCACACTCTTCCCCTATCCTCCTTAGATACAAGAAGTTTGTTCCATTTTACGGACTCCTACAACACATTACCCAATTAACCCTTCACAATCCCTTGTTTCAGTGACAACCGCCATCATCTCTACCGTTTCCATCCCACTTTCCTTTTATCCCATGCATTACATTCTTCCACCTCCCTCTATCCAGAGACACGTGAAGGTATAATTGCATATCTCGAAGACATAAAAGAAAACTCAACAGGATGCTCATTTGAACTGAAACCCACGAACACACCCGCAAGACTTGGACTGCAATCTTATACTATCATCAGCAATCCACCATCATGATTCATCCCTCATACTGTTAATTTGCAACACATGTGCTACTTCTCATTACACACACACACACACACACACCACAAATCTCATGTCTCTGGTATGCTTCAATCATCTCATGTAAACCTTACCAACAACTCCAGTGTATAAGTACCCCTTTCTTATTTCTACCGCTGCATTTTGTAGTAAGTAACAATGTTAGTTTTACAAGGGGATATCAGAGGGTGCAAGGGGAATCAGGGAGAGCTCCATATGTTGCTTTCCCAGTTTCCCCTGTGTACGTTTGTCTATAAGAACCAAAACTATGTATCGCAGGTGGATTTTAAATCTCTGGTTAAGTTCTTTTATGTTCATTAGATTAGATCCCCTTCCTGAAGAATCATACAAGGAAAGTGCACTTCTTGTGCGCAAAGACGTCGCGCATTGCCATATTTCCATTCATACTCCCCTTTATTGCAGCCGGTGTATGTTTGAACAAATAGTACGTGGTCTTCCCTTTATATCTCTGCCCATCACGCCCCTTGTCTTTAGCTAATATGCAGTTTTTTTTTCATTCATACCTACGCATCTTCAAGATTCTCCTTTGTGTGGAAAAAGGCACTTATGTACAGTTCAGGACATTTATTAGAGGAAACGTTTCGCCACGAGTGGCTTCTTCAGTCCTAATACAGAGAACGAACGAACGAACGAACGAACGAACGAACGAACGAACGAACGAACGAACGAAAGTTCAGGTAAGATCCCAAATGGGATGAGCGGGGAAGACGGGACAGACGAAGAATAGTGCTGGAGAGGAGTGTTCTTAGTTGTAGAAATAGAGCCAGGGCTTAACCCAGCAGCGAGGCAATCGTGGGACAGACATTAAGAACACACATAGCAGGTTCTTCTGTTGGGACTCCGGTGGGTGAGTGGGGAAGTGTGGACAGACGATGAATAGTCGTGAGAGGAAGGTCTTGAGTTGTAGATGAAAGAGCCAGGGCTAAACCCAGCTGCGTGGCACTGCGAGGCAGTGTAGAGAGGGCATGTTGAGGACATAGAGGAGAGAGCAGACTGCAGACAGTGCTCGCCGGCTGATATGCTTCAGGCTGAGGTGAAGAGCTGGTTTGGACGTCAGGTGTCGGGAGGCTCACGTTATGTGTTGCGGAAGTGTGTTGAGTGTTTGGCTACACTTCGCTGGTGATGGAGCCACTCTTGAGTCTTTTGAAGTCTCTCTTGGACATGTGGAATAGTTGCATTCTGAGGTTGGAGCAATTCAGATTCGTCACGAGGTAAGATAGTGCGTTTTCAAAAGGAATTTGGTGAGGTTTGGTGCAGGTGTACTTAACAGCTCCCTCTTTCATTAAGTGGAGCATATCAGCTGCGCTCATTTCGGCTGGGAGGTTAGAGACCCATTAAAGGCTTGGCTTAGGTAACGGTTGCCTGTGGTTTCTTCTTCGGTTACTTCTTCGACTACTACTTCGTCGTTGTCCGAGGGTTGTTCATAATGTTCTGGTACTATTTCGTCATCTGTGACTGTGCTGAGAGGAAGCAGGGAGTGTTGGTCGGTTGTGATTTGTTGGGCTGGTGGTGGGTGGTGAAAGGTGGCAGTAGACGGTGGTGTTGGTTCTGGAGCAGTCTTGGTCAGAGATACGAGAAGGACCAGGGGTTGAGGTGAAGTTAACAATGTCTGGAATTAGCTTGAGGAGGTCTTGTGATGGTGGCGAGTCTGGAAAGTTGAAGTTTGGTATGTTGTTAAGGCGAAACAGTTCATTGATTGTGGTGTTGAATGAGCCAGGGTTTGCAGCATTAGTGAGGTGTGCATACATCATACAGTATAGCACCTTGGATGGAGCAGCGTCAGGAAGAGCAGAGAGGGACTGGCTGGGTGGAGATGATTGTTGTGTAGCTTGAAGGAGTTCGGTGGTATCTGACTGAATTTTTGCAATGGCGGCGTATGTTGGCGATTTAGAGTTGTTTTTCTTGGTTTCTTCAATGATTTTCTTAGACAGGACTTCTTTACGTAGAGGGCATTTTGCTACAAGGGTGTGGTGAGTACCTTTGCAGTTGAGGCAGGTAGGAGAGGTAGTGGTAGTAGAACATTCCTTGAAGTCATGGCCGTCTTTACCGCAGTTTGTGCAGTACTTGTTCCCTTTCAGAGGACAGTCAGGCGTTGAGTGGTGATAGGAGTAGCAGGTCCAGCATGGCGAGATGTGGGCGAAACGTTCGGGTTCTATGTGACTTCGATGGATATGATAGTATGAGATAGCTAGGCCGTCAGACAGTGCTCTAGTAGCCATATCGATGTTGGAGAAGGTTAGCTTGATCATTCTAGAGGCGTTGGGGATCTTGGTGATATGTTCAATCGACGCCCAGGTATTTTGTTCCTCGATAGAGGTCTTGAGATCCTCAGTCGATAAAGAAGTGACCTGTACTTAACTCTGTGAAGAAGTGTCTTGTGTGCTCCCGTGGACTGAACCAAGATGCCCTCCATCGAGCAACTTTACCAGCAGCTTAAGGAAGAATTGAGGGTAGCGAAGATGGAGATACGGCGATTGACCGAGGAGAACAAGAGGATTCGTAGTAGTCCTCCTGTTTCGAGTCCTCAGGTCAAGAAGGGATCGTGATCAGTGGCTGGACAGCAGGGGACGAAGTTGACGATCAAGAAGACGAATGGAAAGCCAGAAACGATGAAGAAGAAAGAGACTGCTGTAGAAACTCTTGTGGAAACCTCCAACGCATTCTCGGTGCTACCCGACGAATGTGAGTCGACTACTGGGATCGTCACAACGAACGACAACAAGGAAGGTAAGAATATTGTTGTTGTTGGGGATAGCCAGGTTAGATACATGGATAGGGTATTCTGCTTGAAGGACAGGAGTAGGAGACAGAGGGTATGCTTTCCTGGGGCTGGGATGGAGGACATTGTTAGCTGGCTTGACAACATCATGAACGGTAATGGGATCAATCCTATTATTTGCCTCAGTGCTGGAGGCAATGATGTAGGCAAGCGCAGAAGTGAGGATTTAGTTAGAAAGTTCAGGACAGCTATAGACATAATTAGGAAGAAGGGGGGTGCCCTGTTATATGTGGCATTTTGCCAAGAAGAGGTGTTGGTAATGAATGGTTGTCCAGAGCAATTGGTATTAATTGTTGGCTGGATAAACACTGTAAGGATAATGCAGTACCATTCATTGACAACTGGGACATCTTCTATGGCCGAAATGACATGTATGCCAGGGATGGGGTTCACTTATCCAGGGCAGGTGTGGGTTTTCTTGCTAACTCAGTTGAGGGGGTTGTTAGGACTTTAAACTAGGATTAGTTAGAGGTATGGGTTTAGAAATGATAAATAATGAGTATGGATATATTGACTTATGCTCTGATATTAAGAATCTTAATAGTTACTGTCATTGAGTAACTCTGGGTAATGATAATTTCAGAAATTGTGTAAAAACAAAGATCAATAGGAAAAATGTGCAGAAGAAAATACATATGGTGGTATTTTATGCTAACAGTCGAAGTGCAAGAAATAAAATTAATGAACTACGTTTGGTAGCATGTGCTGGGAACTTTGATATCATTGCATTAACTGAAACGTGGTATGATTTAAAGAGTCGGGATATGACTGCTGAGTGTAATATTCAGGGATTTAAGTTGTTCAATGTGGATAGATCTAATGGGAAGGGGGGAGGAGTTGCATTGTATGTTCGAGAAAATATTAATTGTTGCATAAAAACAGGTATAAAAATAGATGGAGCAGTAACAGAATCTGTTTGGGTAGAGTTCATAGAGGGTCAAGAAAAACTAATTCTAGGTGTAATATACCGACCTCCAGGCTTGGATCACGATAGAGGGAGACTTCTTTGGGACGAAATTGTTAGGGCTTAACTTTAGTCAAATTGACTGGAATTCTTTGACAGGTAATCTAGAGTCCAGTGACTTTATGGAAACAGTTCAGGACTGTTTTCTGAAGCAGAGCGTAACAGAGCCTACCAGGGGTAATAATTTGCTAGACCTAGTCTTGTCAAATAAGGAAACACTCGTGAATAATCTGGAGATCACTGAAGAGCTTGGCGCAAGTGATCACAAATCCATCACTTTTAGCATTAACTGGGAATGCAAGAATAATGATAATACAGTAAAAATCCCTGATTTTCGTTCTGCCGATTATAATGGACTTAGGGAACACCTGTCTAATCTTGATTGGGGTTATCTAGCTAATGATTTTATTGATGATGATCATACTTGTTAGGTAAGACACATATGCAACAGTTAGGTATGAACATTAAAATGGTATGAAATACCGACAGATTGTTAGGTAAGACACATATGCAACAGTTAGGTATCTTTATTTCGAAACGTTTCGCCTACACAGTAGGCTTCTTCAGTCGAGTACAGAAAGGTTGATAGAAGCAGAAGATACTTGAAGACGATGTAATCAGTCCATCACCCTTAAAGTTTTGAGGTGGTCAGTCCCTCAGTCTGGAGAAGAGCATTGTTCCAGACTGAGGGACTGACCACCTCAAAACTTTAAGGGTGATGGACTGATTACATCGTCTTCAAGTATCTTCTGCTTCTATCAACCTTTCTGTACTCGACTGAAGAAGCCTACTGTGTAGGCGAAACGTTTCGAAATAAAGATACCTAACTGTTGCATATGTGTCTTACCTAACAACAGTTAGGTATCTTTATTTCGAAACGTTTCGCCTACTCAGTAGGCGTATGCACGTATGCCGTATTCTATTCAAGATTGATGGACTGACCACATCGACTCAAGGTTGAGGGACTGATTACCTCATTCTCCTCCTGTTCTTCAAGATTCTCCTTTGTATGGACTGATGAAGCCACTGTGTGGCGAAACGTTTCCTCAATAAAGATACCCAAGAGTTGCACATGTGGTGCAAGAAAGGTATAAAATACCGACAATATGAAAGTTAAGACACATGTGCAACATCTGGATATCTTTATTGTAGTAGACGTTTCGCCATCCAGTGGCTTTATCAATACAGATTCTAGGACATAATAGGAAGACAGTAGAACTATATACAAAAGATGAGGTAATCAGTCCCTCGGCCTTGGAGTTAGTGTTCACAGCATCGTGGTGGAGGAGAGTCTGGAGCAAAGGCAAGAAGACTGGCGCTTTTTATAGGCGTCAGTGAATGGGACGGGCAGCAGACGAGGGCAGTCACTGGTAGGCGGGATTCCCCAGGGGAAGTAGGTCCTTCCCAAAGAGATGGGTTAGTTGCAGCAGCCGTGAAGAAGGTCTTGTAGATGTCCTCTGAACCAAGATTCCATGATGTTGCAGTGTCTGACAAGTTGTGCAAGAAAGGTATAAAATACCGACAATATGAAAGTTTAGACACATGTGCAACATCTGGATATCTTTATTGTAGTAGACGTTTCGCCATCCAGTGGCTTTATCAATACAGATTCTAGGACATAATAGGAAGACAGTAGAACTATATACAAAAGATGAGGTAATCAGTCCCTCGGCCTTGGAGTTAGTGTTCACAGCATCGTGGTGGAGGAGAGTCTGGAGCAAAGGCAAGAAGACTGGCGCTTTTTATAGGCGTCAGTGAATGGGACGGGCAGCAGACGAGGGCAGTCACTGGTAGGCGGGATTCCCCAGTGGAAGTAGGTCCTTCCCAAAGAGATGGGTTAGTTGCAGCAGCCGTGAAGAAGGTCTTGTAGATGTCCTCTGAACCAAGATTCCATGATGTTGCAGTGTCTGACAAGTTGTGCAAGAAAGGTATAAAATACCGACAATATGAAAGTTAAGACACATGTGCAACATCTGGATATCTTTATTGTAGTAGACGTTTCGCCATCCAGTGGCTTTATCAATACAGATTCTAGGACATAATAGGAAGACAGTAGAACTATATACAAAAGATGAGGTAATCAGTCCCTCGGCCTTGGAGTTAGTGTTCACAGCATCGTGGTGGAGGAGAGTCTGGAGCAAAGGCAAGAAGACTGGCGCTTTTTATAGGCGTCAGTGAATGGGACGGGCAGCAGACGAGGGCAGTCACTGGTAGGCGGGATTCCCCAGTGGAAGTAGGTCCTTCCCAAAGAGATGGGTTAGTTGCAGCAGCCGTGAAGAAGGTCTTGTAGACCTTCTACAAGACCTCATCTTTTGTATATAGTTCTACTGTCTTCCTATTATGTCCTAGAATCTGTATTGATAAAGCCACTGGATGGCGAAACGTCTACTACAATAAAGATATCCAGATGTTGCACATGTGTCTTAACTTTCATATTGTCGGTATTTTATACCTTTCTTGCACAACTTGTCAGACACTGCAACATCATGGAATCTTGGTTCAGAGGACATCTACAAGACCTTCTTCACGGCTGCTGCAACTAACCCATCTCTTTGGGAAGGACCTACTTCCACTGGGGAATCCCGCCTACCAGTGACTGCCCTCGTCTGCTGCCCGTCCCATTCACTGACGCCTATAAAAAGCGCCAGTCTTCTTGCCTTTGCTCCAGACTCTCCTCCACCACGATGCTGTGAACACTAACTCCAAGGCCGAGGGACTGATTACCTCATCTTTTGTATATAGTTCTACTGTCTTCCTATTATGTCCTAGAATCTGTATTGATAAAGCCACTGGATGGCGAAACGTCTACTACAATAAAGATATCCAGATGTTGCACATGTGTCTTAACTTTCATATTGTCGGTATTTTATACCTTTCTTGCACAACTTGTCAGACACTGCAACATCATGGAATCTTGGTTCAGAGGACATCTACAAGACCTTCTTCACGGCTCCTGCAACTAACCCATCTCTTTGGGAAGGACCTACTTCCACTGGGGAATCCCGCCTACCAGTGACTGCCCTCGTCTGCTGCCCGTCCCATTCACTGACGCCTATAAAAAGCGCCAGTCTTCTTGCCTTTGCTCCAGACTCTCCTCCACCACGATGCTGTGAACACTAACTCCAAGGCCGAGGGACTGATTACCTCATCTTTTGTATATAGTTCTACTGTCTTCCTATTATGTCCTAGAATCTGTATTGATAAAGCCACTGGATGGCGAAACGTCTACTACAATAAAGATATCCAGATGTTGCACATGTGTCTTAACTTTCATATTGTCGGTATTTTATACCTTTCTTGCACAACTTGTCAGACACTGCAACATCATGGAATCTTGGTTCAGAGGACATCTACAAGACCTTCTTCACGGCTGCTGCAACTAACCCATCTCTTTGGGAAGGACCTACTTCCACTGGGGAATCCCGCCTACCAGTGACTGCCCTCGTCTGCTGCCCGTCCCATTCACTGACGCCTATAAAAAGCGCCAGTCTTCTTGCCTTTGCTCCAGACTCTCCTCCACCACGATGCTGTGAACACTAACTCCAAGGCCGAGGGACTGATTACCTCATCTTTTGTATATAGTTCTACTGTCTTCCTATTATGTCCTAGAATCTGTATTGATAAAGCCACTGGATGGCGAAACGTCTACTACAATAAAGATATCCAGATGTTGCACATGTGTCTTAACTTTCATATTGTCGGTATTTTATACCTTTCTTGCACAACTTGTCAGACACTGCAACATCATGGAATCTTGGTTCAGAGGACATCTACAAGACCTTCTTCACGGCTGCTGCAACTAACCCATCTCTTTGGGAAGGACCTACTTCCACTGGGGAATCCCGCCTACCAGTGACTGCCCTCGTCTGCTGCCCGTCCCATTCACTGACGCCTATAAAAAGCGCCAGTCTTCTTGCCTTTGCTCCAGACTCTCCTCCACCACGATGCTGTGAACACTAACTCCAAGGCCGAGGGACTGATTACCTCATCTTTTGTATATAGTTCTACTGTCTTCCTATTATGTCCTAGAATCTGTATTGATCAAGCCACTGGATGGCGAAACGTCTACTACAATAAAGATATCCAGATGTTGCACATGTGTCTTAACTTTCACAGTTGCACATGTGTCTAATTTATCAAGGTTTCTGATACATGGGATCAACTTTGTCATCCTCCTTTGTACATTTTCCAGAGAATTTATATCCATTCTATAATACGGTGACCAAAACTGTGCAGCATAATCTAAATGAGGCCTAACCAAGGATGTATAGAGTTGAAGAACAACCTGAGGACTCCTATTATTTATGCTTCTTGATATGAAGCCAAGGATTCTATTAGCTTTATTGCGAACACTTATGCACTGTTGTCTTGGTTTCAGATTACTGCTAACCAGAACTCCTAAATCTTTTTCGCAATCCGTAATATTAAGATCTACATTATTTAGATTATATGTGGCATGGTTATTATCCTGTCCAACATTTAGAACTTTGCATTTGTCTATATTAAACTGCATCTGCCACTTCTCCGACCACTGCATCAGTCTATTCAAATCTTCCTGGAGTGCTCGAATGTCCTCGTCAGAATGAATTCGACGGCCTATTTTGGTGTCATCGGCAAACTTGCCGATGTCGCTCTTTATGCCCTCATCTATGTCGTTTATGTAGATTGTGAACAGCAGGGGGCCCAACACTGACCCCTGTGAACATTAAAATGGTATAAAATACCGACAGGTTGTTAGGTAAGACACATATGCAACAGTTAGGTATCTTTATTGTGAAACGTTTCGCCTACACAGTAGGCTTCTTCAGTCAAGTACAGAAAAGTTGATAGAAGCAGAAGATACTTGAAGACGATGTAATCAGTCCATCACCCTTAAAGTTTTGAGGTGGACAGTCCCTCAGTCTGGAGAAGAGCATTGTTCCATAGTATGAAACAATATGGAGAAGAAGTGACAGGATGGAGCTTTTTATAGCGCCAAGAGGTGAAACGTAGGCCACTAGGAGAGGTAAGAACTCAGATGTTGAGAAGTCAGGCCCCTCTCAACATCTGAGTTCTTACCTCTCTTAGTGGCCTACGCCTCACCTCTTGGCGCTATAAAAAGCTCCATCCTGTCACTTCTTCTCCATATTGTTTCATACTATGGAACAATGCTCTTCTCCAGACTGAGGGACTGTCCACCTCAAAACTTTAAGGGTGATGGACTGATTACATCGTCTTCAAGTATCTTCTGCTTCTATCAACTTTTCTGTACTTGACTGAAGAAGCCTACTGTGTAGGCGAAACGTTTCACAATAAAGATACCTAACTGTTGCATATGTGTCTTACCTAACAACACTGACCCCTGTGGAACACCGCTCGTGACGCTTCCCCACTCTGATTTCTCCCCATTTATGCAAACTCTCTGCTGCCTATTTGTCAACCATGCCTCTATCCAGGAAAAAATTTCTCCTCCTATTCCATGTGCTTTAATTTTCCTCAATAGTCTCTGATGTGGGACCCTGTCAAAAGCCTTACTGAAGTCCATATACACAATATCATATTCATTACCATGATCTACCTCCTCAAATACCTTAGTGAAAAAAGTTAATAAATTCGTAAGGCAGGAACGCCCCTTTGTAAAACCATGCTGAGATTCGTTGATTAATTTATGCTTTTCAAGGCGGCTATGCTGTATAGCCCTTGTGGCTTAGCGCTTCTTTTTGATTATAATAATAATAATCAAGGCGGCTACGAACTGCCTCGGCAATTATAGATTCCATAAATTTTCCCACTATGGAGGTTAGGAAAATTTATGGAACAGTTAGGTATCTTTATTTCGAAACGTTTCGCCTACACAGTAGGCTTCTTCAGTCGAGTACAGAAAAGTTGATAGAAGCAGAAGAGACTTGAAGACGATGTAATCAGTCCATCACCCTTAAAGTTTTGAGGTGGTCAGTCCCTCAGTCTGGAGAAGAGC
The DNA here is from genome assembly GCF_038502225.1 of Cherax quadricarinatus. Taxonomy (NCBI): domain Eukaryota; kingdom Metazoa; phylum Arthropoda; class Malacostraca; order Decapoda; family Parastacidae; genus Cherax; species Cherax quadricarinatus. The sequence goes on along the minus strand of NC_091293.1, from coordinate 83,741,765 downwards.
ATTGTTCCAAAGTCTGAAACAATATGGAGTTGAAGTGACAGGATGGAGCCTTGTATAGCGCCATGAGGTGAGACGTATTGAACATTAAAATGGTATAAAATACCGACAGGTTGTTAGGTAAGACACATATGCAACAGTTAGGTATCTTTATTATGAAACGTTTCGCCTACACAGTAGGCTTCTTCAGTCAAGTACTTGACTGAAGAAGCCTACTGTGTAGGCGAAACGTTTCATAATAAAGATACCTAACTGTTGAACATTAAAATGGTATAAAATACCGACAGATTGTTAGGTATATATACCTAACTGTTGCATATGTGTCTTACCTAACAACAGGTGAGACGTAGGTCACTAGTAGAACGCAGACTGAAGAAGCCTACTGTGTAGGCGAAACGTTTCGAAATAAAGATACCTAACTGTTGCATATGTGTCTTACCTAACAACCTGTCGGTATTTTATACCACTTTAATGTTCAAGTCTATCTTCATACGGGAGGTTCCTTACACAGTAAATCATTTTAGTCATTCTTCTCTGTGGAAGAATGACTAAGTATGTCGTGCCCAAGAATTAGTTGGGAATTACTTGGGAATTCTTCGCTTGCCTAATTCTTGGGCACGACCTACTTCCACATTGAATAAATGTGACACCACCTATGACTGCTGCACCTCTCCTGCCTACGGTTTATAAGCTCCTTCTCCGCACGTATGCCGTACAGTTCAGCATCACAGTCCAGAACGTGGACAGACACATGGCTTCTGCCGAAAGGAAGAGGTCACGATGTTCCAGGGACACGATGGATGACTCGGATTTAGAAATGGACGACTCAGATTTAGAAATGTGAGGCGCAATCCTAGCGAAGAAGTTGCGAGACTACTCCGTGTCATCAGAGGAAAAGTCTCCAGTTCTGACAAGCCTAACCATGCAGCCAGAGAATACGGAAGGATGGATCAATGTGAACAGTAAGACACGCCGTCCCTCCAAGGAGCAGGTAAACCAGCTCAAATCACCTTCCAGATTCAAGGTAAAGGCTTATGGGGAACACAAAGCCACTATGGCGTGGTTACACACCTGGAAACACGGCACAAACTGAGGTTCAAGATATGGTTCAACCTGAGGGGAGAACCAATACTGACTCCTATCAACAGGGAAATGCATATCACCTTGAAGAAAGTCATGGAGACAGACCGCTCCTTCACCCTGGAGGAACTGGATTCTCGGCAGAAGGTCACCAAGGGTGTAGTGATGCGATACCCGCTGATGATGCCCATCGAGGCAGTAGCAGCTCACCCCAGTGTCGTGTCAGCTCAGCGTCTCAAGGCAAAATCGGCAGGCAACGCACCAACCCGGCAGGTCCTCATTCAGCATGTAGGCCCGCTGCCATCCCAGCTGGACCTCGGTTCTTGGGGCAGGTACGATGTCAGGACCTTCACGGCAGAACTAGTTCGCTGTTTCAAGTGCCAGCATTATGGACACCTGGGTGCACTCTGTCTGAACAGAGTAATCTGCGGTGTCTGCAGCCAACCCCACCCTACCGAGGAATGCATCACCAAGCTGAAGAATGTATCGCCACCCACTCCACAATGCCCGAATTGCAGGCAGAAACACCATGCCTGGAACCCTCGATGCCCTGAGAGGCTCACTGGAATTCGTGAGGCCTGGAAGACACCAGCGACGAGACAGCAGGCTACGGCAGAGCATCACCCTCAAGCAGACGATGGGTGCAGAGAATCCTGCCATACTGCAGAACTCTCATCAGGCAACCCAACTCAATGCCCAGGAATTTCCAACTCTTGAAGACTCAACCAGGCGTCATGAACAGGAGCATCCTCCCCCACCACCGCAACGAAGAAACAAAAACATGAGGAACAAGTGGCGCCAACAGGAAACATCTGGGCAACGCAGTCAGCAGACGGCACTACACGAGCCCCCACCGGCCTACTTGCCAGGCTGTGGCTGCACCTCACCAGCAGATGCCGGGTACACAACTTGGCATACAGCAACAGCCCACGGTGTGCACAGTGAAGAAATACAACCCTCAGCAGTCCCCACAGATTACAACAGCCCAGATAATATCCACTGCTTTGAACCCACCGACAACGCAGGCCCTCAACAGAGAGGATCTCTTAACACTCATCAAGGCATTCACGGATATTATCTGCAACACAATCACCTCCAGTGAACAACAGAGCATGTTCCAGCAGATGGTCAGCACACTCCTGAGGGTGTGCTTACTGACAGAGCAGGAAACAGTGGATGCCATGAATCTGCAGATTATCAGAGCGGACAGAGCCCAGTCCCCAGCTCAGGAAACAGCTGAGATGGAGTAACCTCAGTCGCTTATGAGGCACACTAGCTGAACTGTCCAGAACAGTGCTTGAGCAGCATATGCTGCAACAGTGAAGAATCAATTCTCCTTCAGGAGCCAGAGACAGGTCATCTCAAGATTAAGACCTGTGCCAGGACCCTGGTCTTGGCTAACATTATACATACACATACGTGTTGAGGTCCAGTAGTGTCTGACAAGTTGTGCAAGAAGGTATAAAATACCGACAATATGAAAGTTGAGACACATGTGCAATATCTGGATATCTTTATTGTAGACGTTTCGCCATCCAGTGGCTTTATGAATACAGATTCTAGGACATAATTGGAAGACAGTAGAATTATATACAAAAGATGACGTAATCAGTCCCTCAGCCTTGGTCCTCTTGGTTCAGAGGACATCTACAAGACCTTTTTCACGGCTACTACAACTAACCCATCTCTTTGGGAAGGACCTACTTCCACTGGGGAATCCCGCCTACCAGTGACTTTGCTGCATGTCCTTATCCACTGACGCCTATATAACCGCCAGTCTTCTTGCCTTTGCTCCAGATTCTCCTCCACCACGATGCTGTGAACACTAACTCCAAGGTTGAGGGACTGATTACCTCATCTTTTGTATATAATTCTACTGTCTTCCAATTATGTCCTAGACTCTGTATTGATAAAGCCACTGGATGGCGAAACGTCTACAATAAAGATATCCAGATGTTGCACATGTGTCTCAATTTTCATATTGTCGATATTTTATACCTGTCTTGCACAACTTGTCAGACACTGCAACATCATGGAATCTTGGTTCAGAGGACATCTACAAGACCTTCTTCACGGCTGCTGCAACTAACCCATCTCTTTGGGAAGGACGTACTTCCACTGAGGAATCCCACCTACCAGTGACTGTGCCCTCATCTGCTGCACGTCCTTATCTGTACTCGACTGAAGAAGCCTACTGTGTAGGCGAAACGTTTCGGAATAATGTTGCCTATGTGTCTTATCTACCAACTTGTCGGTATTGTATACCATTTGATAATCACTCTGTCAGACACTGCAACACAATGGCATCTTGGTACAGAGGAAACACCTTGGACAAATTTTTCAAGTGAGAACTGTTGGATCTGAGAGGGACCTGACCTCTCAGTGGTTACATTCTCACTACTACGGCTCTGCACCCCTCCTTCCGACAGTATTTAAGTCTCAACACTGTCACTTGATCTTCCCACAGCTCCATCGACCAACGATCTCGCCTCTCTAATTACCCCGTGTTGAGTGTGACTTTCCTCAGAGTGGTGGTTACTAGACCTTCGTCTTCGCCTTCAGGATTGGTGCGTCGGTGGCTGCCTACCCAAGGGCAGGAAGCCTCCCTCTGCACTTCTGTTGCTGTCTGAAGCCTCCACGCTCCAGACTGTACGTGTAGTCTACACGCTACACAGCCAGTGTTGACTCTCCTCGCCGTTGTCTGAAGTTTCCACACCTCAAGCCTGTATGTGAAGTCTGCACGCCATACAGCTAGTGTTGGCTCTCCTCATCGCTCACAGCCAGAGTTGTTCTCTTCACCGAGTGGTGATTACTGGACCTTAGTCTTCACCATCAGGATTGGTGCATCGGTGGCTGCCTACCCAAGGGCAGGAAGCCTCCCTCTGCACTCCTGTTGCTGTCTGAAGTCTACGCCTCAGCCCTGTACGTGTGGTCTGCACGCCATACAGCCAGTGTTGCCTCTCCTCACCGTTCAGGGCATACAGTGCTCCATCAAGCTTCAGCTCACCTCCTCAGTGTCCTGTGCCTCCAGAGACTGACTCCACAAGAAACTTTAAAGTTATAGCCAGGCAAGTACGTGTGTCTACTTCACACATACTTGCCTAGCCAATTATTCTCACAGATTTGGCCGCCACATCTAATTTACGATGCCTTCAATGCTTTCCACTTCCTTCCCCCTTACCACTCCTCCTCCTCTACTGCCAACACCTGCCTCTACTGTCTACTCCTGCCTCTAAGGCCTACCCTGCCTCTACCTCTTCCAAACCCAATTCTTTCTCGCTTAACCTCAAATACTCTAAATCTGATCATGCCACTTTCTGTCCTGGAAATTTATTGTACCAGATCACTGGCGCTCCTCAGCTGAAAGTCTTTAAAACCAACTCAGGCTAGTTTAGTTAGTTTTCTTTTTTTTAGTTTAATGTGTTTATTATGCACCCCATACCCATCCTGTGGGCGGTAGTCAAAAGATTACAGAGGTACATAATTGGTCCAGGGACTGGACTCCAAAGTTTTGATAGCTGAGCAAGTTACAATGGTAATGAACTAGATCTGGCTTCAAACTACTTCTTGACAGACATTCTTACGAAACGTACACCTCAACCGAGACCAGACAAAACCTTCTCAACGCAGGCTTCACTATTATTTGGACTCCTGAGCACTGCGCCAAATGCACAGCAATCGCAAAACACGTAGACTATTCTCTCCTGACTGCCTATGACACAGACAAAGAAGACTTAATCAAAGACATTAGCACTAAGAACAAAGTCTCTGTTGACGATATTTACAGACCTGAAAACTCTACCATCCTCAAAATACGCTGTTCAACTCCTTCTGACGCCTCTACTCTCTTCAATCAAGGAATCCTTGCCAAGACCATCCACATTCCTCCAAACACCCTCTTCACTCCAAACTTTCACCCCATCACACAATGTCTGAAATGCTACAGATTCGGCCACGACAAAATCTCATGCACTTCCACACAAACCTGCTCCAGATGTTCAGCAACTGGCCACTTCTGGAACACTTGCAACCTCCCCCGTAAATGTTCTAATTGCGGTGGGTCACACACTGCAATTGCAAATTCCTGCCCTACTAGAAAAGACATTCTCTCCACCCTCAGAGCAAGTCAACCTCCCTCCCTCCCCAACCCCTTCCCTGCACCTCCCCCCCTATCATACCTTCCTCCCCTACCCCCAATGCCTGGGTTACTCCACGCACTTGGTCTACCTCTCCTACTCTACACACTTCAAACACCAACACACAGACTACAATCACCTCTCCTTCTACACCTGCACGCACACTAGACTACAAAACTAACTGCCAACTCGCCACTGCTGCCCACTCTGCGATGGTAATCTCTCAAGCTTACCAATCAGACTACTCACATGTCCTTAACCTAATCTTGTCTGCTAACAATCTTCCCTCTTTAATTATCCCTCCTTCCTGCTTCTCTTCTAAGCCCCCTACAACCTCTACCTCCTTCCGCTCTCCCCCCCCCCCACTTCCTACACCCACCAGCTCTCCTCCTCCTCTACCCCTCTTCACTACTTCCACCCCTCCCACCAACACCCCTACTGCTGCTGCTATGACCACCCCTTCCCCTACCTCCTTACCCACTTCCTCAGTTAGTTTAATATGTTTATTATGCACCCCATACCCATCCTGTGGGCGGTAGTCAAAAGATCACAGAGGTACATAATGGGTCCAGGGACTGGGCCTCAAAGTTTTGATAGCTGAGCAAGCTACAGAGGCAATGAACTCACAATTTACAAAGGTAATGAACTCACAATTTACAAAGGTAATGAACTCCAGGTAGGTCTAGTCACAATCATTACAAGTTACAAAGGTATTTACAGATTACAGAGGTACACAATGGGTCCTTCCAAAGTTTCCACTTCCTCATCCATTACCATAGCTTCCACTTCCTCATCCCCTACCATCCCCTACCATCTGTGACCAGGAGGCCTGGTCACAGACCGGGCCGCGGGGGCGTTGACCCCCGAAACTCTCTCCAGGTAAACTCTCTCCAGGTAAAGCTTCCACTTCCTCTGCATCTACCTTCGCCCACTCCACCATAACCAAAACTTCATCCAGGTCCAACTCCACCTCCTCCAGACAAAATCCACTCAAACCTAAACGTGCCCCAACTTCTGACAGACAGACCAAAGAACATAAAAACAGATCCATCTCTTCCTCCCCCTCCAGGAAACGGGTCCGTAACACCTACAAACTCACATCCACTGATGGCACAACTATCACGTTAATCCAAACTCCTCCCCTGACATTAACTTTGCTATGACAAAACCATTAAATCATGTTTAAAGTGATTCAGTTCAATGTACGTTCTTACTTTACAATTAGACACCTACTGGCCGAGCTCCTTGAAGCAGAGACCAGATATTGTTTTGCTAAACAGTACCTGCCTCAAAGCCCCTCAACGTATCCGCCATTATGGTTATGCTGCACTACAGTCCCCCCATGATCCCCACGATGGGGTTGCCATCCTTGTCAAATCCAACATAAAACACGAATTTCTCCCAATCCCTTTTATTCACCAACACTGTCTTGCAGTCAGAATACACACCCACCTTGGTCCCTTTATCTTTTTCACCACCTATGCTCGCCCAAACACTATTCTCAACATACACGATCTTTTCTTAGTCTTCAACTACACCAACACACCAACATACCTACTAGCTGACATGAATGCCAAACACACTGCCTTTCATCACACCAGTAACAACCAACTTGGTCACCAATTACTCAACTTCACAAACCATAAACACCTAATTCATCTCGGCTCTGATTTCAATACCTTCTACAACCACTTGGGCCAAGGCAAACCAGACATCATTCTGGCAAACCGAGCCAGCTCTCTATTTCAACACTACATCTCACCTGGCCCTATTACAGGCTCTGATCACATTCCCATCATCTTGCACATCTCCTCCAACCCTATCCTCATCCCGGCCACATCTTCCTTCTTCTACAAGAACGCTGACTGGGATGCATTCAAACAACACATAGATAATACTAACCTCACCTATGACTACAACAACAAACCCATCTCTGACACTGACACTCAACTTGCTCTCATCCAAGACATCATTACACAAGCAGCCAACACCGCAATACCAAAGAAAACCCACACCACTCGTAATTCCTTCAAACCCTCAATCAGAACAAGAAGACTAATTATCTGTTACCACAACCGCTTTCTCTACAACACACATAGATTTAATCAAATCTGATTAGATCTCACTTACCTCAGAAACAACATTCTACACAGTCTAGACCAAGACCACAACAATCACTGGTCACAGCTCATACTACAAGCGGACAAACAGCGTATCAAAAACACCAAAGCCTTCTGGAACTTTATCAAAAAAATCAGAGGCACCACTCCCGCCAACAAATTCAAACACATCACCCACAACAACACACACATCTCAGACCGCAGGCTGCTACTAACATCTTCAAACACATCTGGGAGAACATCTTCCATCCTCACCCACCCTAACGCTATTCAACACATTCAGAACATAGAACACTGGAACACTACACACACACACGAAACAACACCAGACAGCCACATCCATCTGGACTCTCTTACCTCCTCCCAAGAACTTGACACTCCTTTCACCAACACAGACGTTAAAACTCTCCTCAGACACCTTCCTCCCAAGGCCCCTGGTGCCTCTGGCCTAAACCATATTATCCTGAAACACCTTCCTGACTATCATTACTGCCTATACAAACCTCCTCAATGCCTCCCTTGCCTCTGGGTACTTCCCTTCCCTCTTCGAAGCTGCTACTGCTATCCTCCTTCCTAAACCCAATAAAGATCACTCTGACCCTAGAAACTATCGCCCTATCAGCCTCCTCAAAACTTTAAGGAAACTCTGAAAAACTCATCAATCATCGCCTTCGCAGATACCTGGAACACAATTCTCTACTTTCTGATGGCCAGTTTGGCTTCAGAACACACAGATCCACACAGGATGCCATTAACATCATTCTCAACTACATCCACATCAACACAAAACAAAGAAACAGGACAGCCCTGGTTGCAAAAGACGTTGAAAAAGCCTTTGACACTGTCTGGCACGAAGGGCTCAAGTACAAACTCTACACTAACTTCAACCTGCCTCTCAATACTCGTAAACTCCTCTGCAACTTCCTAGACGGCCGTACCATGAGAATCAAATTCCAAGGCTGTTACTCTGACTACTTCACACTAAATGCCGGAGTACCCCAGGGATCTGTCCTCTCCCCTACCCTCTACATTTTATACACTAACGACATTCCAACACCTGTATACCACAACACCATCACACTAGCCTATGCAAACGACATTACGCATCTTATCACTCATGTCAATATAGATACACTCACACACAAAACAAAATGAGGTCGACAGGATAGTCATCTGGGAACAAAAATGGAGGATCAAAACCAATGCAGCTAAATCCAGCATTACGTATTTTAACTACAGGAAACGTGATCCTCCATTACCTGTCGATCTCAGAACAGCTGACACCCGCACTTACATCCCCATCACACAGTCTGTCACTGTCCTTGGCGTTAATCTTGACTACTTTCTTCGTTTACACGGACACATTCACTCAAGGCGTGCAATAGCTAGTAAGGCCCTTGTGGGCCTCTACAAGCTGAAATATGCCTCTCAATGCACCAAACTACACCTCTACAAATCCCTAATACGTCCTATGATAACTTATTCTCCTCTAGCCCTCTCTCTTGCAGCAAAAACAAACTTACTTAAGCTGCAGCGTGTCCAGAACAAGGCGCTGCTCTGGGTGCTTGATGTCAGATGGGAGGACTTCGCCACAAGCGAGTCTCTCCATGCCCAATTAGACATCCCTGCGCTGAATCTGTACTGGAAGACGCTCAGTGACAGACAGATAGACAAACTTGAGTCACGACATGACTACTGGACCTTTCTCCTTGACGAAGACATTCGCAGATCCACAAACCAACACAACCTATTCTACTCCTTGCATGATCCTGCTCCTAACTCTATTTACAAATAACCTTGGATTCGCTGACAGGTACCTTCTATGACAGGTACCATTCTCTGACCCACGTTCGCCTTAGCTTTGGGTTAAGACATGGCCCAGTTCTACACTCCTCTCTAGCGCTAAACGTCGCATGTCCCTTCCTCCCCGCTCACCTCGCCGGAGTCCCAACAGAAGAGCCTGAATTTCTCTTCTCAATATCTGTCCCACGATCGCCTTCGCTGCTGGGTTAAGCCCTGGCTCTATTTCTACGACTAAGAACACTCCTCTCCAGCACTATTCTTCGTCTGTCCCGTCTTTCCCGCTCACCCCATTTGGGATCTTACCTGAACTTTCGTTCGTTCGTTCGTTCGCTTGATCTTCAGTTAGTTCCAGACATTGGAAGAGAACTTCTTCAGGCTTAGGGACTGACAACCTCAAATATACGACTTCAAGGGTGATGGACTGATTACATCGTCTTCACATCTCTACTGCTCCCGCCTACTTTCTGTACTCGACTGAATAAGCCTACTGTGTAGGCGAAACGTTTCGGAATAAAGTTGCCTAAATGTTGCCTATGTATCTTATCTACCAATGTCCTTATCCACTGACGCCTATATAACCGCCAGTCTTCTTGCCTTTGCTCCAGATTCTCCTCCACCACGATGCTGTGAACACTAACTCCAAGGTTGAGGGACTGATTACCTCATTTTTTGTATATAATTCTACTGTCTTCCAGTTATGTCCTAGAATCTGTATTGATAAAGCCACTGGATGGCGAAACGTCTACAATGAAGATATCCAGATGTTGCACATGTGTCTCAGCTTTCAATTTTCTGACTACTGGGACAATATATACGGAAAATATGAAATTTATTGAAGAGCTGAAATGCACCTTTCTAGCTCAGGGCTCTATGAGGAATCTATTCATATGAGTGTATGAGGAAAGCAGAGGCGGTGAGAATCATAAGAAGTTGTTTACAAATAACGAGAGACAAAGGAGAGACATGAAGCAAAACTATCATTAATATCTGTTATACAAATTGTTGTAGAGCAAAATAAAATACTGAAACCTATTGACAAGAAAATTTTGACTAGTGGCCTCCTTTCTCTACTATATACTCTGCGCTTCTGGCCCTTATATCGGTTGGACTCAGTGACCTGACTGATTTACTGCAAGTACATCACTTTATTTCGAGTGTCGATACTCATCAAACTTTAGGATGCAGGAGCACCGTGTGCTCATTTGCCCACTTCTGATGACCATTCTGCAGGTGAAACTGTCCAGCCTTCGCAGCACCAAGAACGTTTTCATAGTCGATTGTTTCAATGATGATGAGGTAAACGAAATCATTACAACCCCGGTAATGAACTTCCTTAAGGATCATGAAATCGAAGTAGATCCTTCTCCAGCTCTGAGGGCCAAAAAGTCTGTGTTTGTTAAGAGGCTAGATCTCGACACCATCAGCCAGTCATCGACCGTACTAAAAAACACTAACTGAAGACCAAAACGATTTGTCTACTGTTGATATGATCACCAAAATTTCCACCGCTTTACTGATATCTCCACTGCCTCTCAAGCACTCAATGAGTCTGAGAATCTCTTATTAAAACGTCAACCTCAACAACATCAAACCAGCGCTATCATAACATTACACCTTGCTGGAACTACTACTCTTATACAAACCTCACTAAGGACTGTTCTCTGAAGAAGAAATATTGTTCCAACTGTGGCAATGAAGAACACACATCGTGTGGCATGCTAAGAGTATGTTCCATTATATTCGGCATATGCCACACTCACATATAGGCTGCCTCTCAATGAATGAACTTGGTGCTAAGGGTTTAACGATCAATAGGATATCCGTCGTTAAATCAGTACCTTGATTCACTGGCAAATCACATGCAAGCCCGCCAAAGCTGAAGCAACGTGGTTCACTTGTGGTAAGCGAACTGACAGACTTGCCTGAGCTGCTGGTTGAGCACAGTGCACTCTAGCTTCTGTTGCTGCCATCTTTTGTCACCGAGGTGTATACTTGCTATTCCACCTCTGTACATAGTGTTCATAAGTGTACATACTTGTATATATCTGGCAAATTATATCTGGTGAAGGAAAATACAAGTCATAAACTATTGTTAAGTTCTTTTCGCCCCACATTGAACCCCATTAAGACAAGTCACAGGTCATCCTATACCTGTGTTTATAATACATCGACTGGACCTCAACCACTCAGCCATAATACCTGCTCGAGAAAGATATCATAAATAAGAAGAATAAGCTTGAGGAACAAAAAAAAAAACTTAGCTCCACCAAGACACCGACCAACACACTCTAAACCGACACACTCCAGACCGACACACTCTAGACCGACACACTCCAGACCGACACACTCCAGACCGACACACTCCAGATCGACACACTCCAGACCGGCACACTCCAGACCGACACACTCCAGACCGACACACTCCAGACCGACACACTCCAGACCGGCACACTCCAAACCGACACACTCCAGACCGACACATTCCAGACCGACACTCAGAAGGTTCTCCAAGACCTGGAGAGGGCTTTAGGGATCAACGCCCCCGCGACCCGGTCTGAGACCAGGCCTCGTGGTGGATCAGAGTCTGATCAACCAGGTTGTTACTGCTGGCCGCATGCAGACCGAAGAATGAGCCACAGCCTGGCTGATCAGGTACTGACTTTTGATGCCTGTCCAGCTCCTTTTTGAAGACAGTCAGGGGTCTATTGGTAATCCCCCTTATGTATGCTGAGAGGCAGTTGAACAGTCTTGGGCCCCGGACACTTATTGTCTTGTCTCTTAGCGTACTCGTGGCGCCCCTGCTTGTCACTGAGGGAATGTTGCATTTCCTGCCGAGTCTTTTGTTTTCCTAGGGAGTGATTTTCGTGTGCAAGTTCGGTACCAATCCCTCCAGGACCTTCCAAGTGTATATAATCATGTATATTTCTCGCCTATGTTCCAGGGAATATAAATCAAAGGATTTCAACCGTTCTCAGTAATTTAGGTGCTTTAACGTGCTCATGTGTGCCGTGAAAGTTCTTTGCATACTCTTAATGTCAGCACTTTCGCCTGGCTTGAAGAAGGCAGTTAGTGTACAGCAACATTCCAGCCCAGAGAGAACAAGCGATTTGATAAGAATCATCATGGGCTTGGTGTCCCTAGTATTGAAGGTTCTCATTATCCATCCTATCATTTTTCTAACAGATGAGGTAGATACATTGTTGTGGTCTTTGAAGGTGAGATCCTCTCACATTGTCACCTCGAGGTCCTTCACATTACATTTTCGCTCTATTGTATGGTTAGAATTTGTTGTATACCCCGATACAGTTCTAATTTCCTCAAGTTTTCCAAATTTTCCATCAATATTCTTCTAACAATCAGAGATGCGCTGCCATGAAGATCATGTCCTGCATGAACTATGCCCACATGCAAAACGCTACTTTCCATGGGGACCTTCGACTCTACCATCAATAAATTCTTTTTGCTTCAATGACCCGCCTAGCTTCAAGTTTCCCAATACTGCACGATTCACATACATATTTAAAATCCTCCATAATACGAGAGGCATCACCGTTCCAGTAGATCCTCCTGTTACTGTCGCTCAAGCCACTCCAGACCTACCAGCTGTAGCCTCCCAAGAAACCCAGGTCACTCTACCTACCCTGCCTGCCACTACCTCCATAGCCACAACATTGCCTGAGGATCAATACTCACTCCTCTGTAGAAAAAACTGATGTCGACGACCCCCCCCCCTCACCCGGCCTCACATGGAAAAAGCCACGATACTTCACTATACCATCTAACAAGAACACAATGTTCACCCAAGAACTCCACCCTCGACGCTGCAGGTACACCTCCGTCGCGCCATACAACTTCACACCAAGACAAGTACAAGATTTTAGATATACTATCCAAAAAAAAGAGTTTAAAATTCTCGAGAATGGATCATTCCAAATATAACAGTAAACTGAGTGCCTGAATTTCTGTGCCTACCAGCTGTCCCCATCCTGAAGGCTGATGCTGCTTATCGCCTCCAGCACTGCGCTGCTGGGTGAAGCCCTGGGTCTGTTTCCACAACTGAAGACACATAAGAACATAAGAAGAACATAAGAACGAAGGAACACTGCAGAAGGCCTACTGGCCCATGCGAGGCAGGTCCAAGTCTCCTACCGGCTTAAGCCAATGCACCCAACCTAGTCAGGTCAGGTCACATTGACTTAAGGGAGGAACACGGCAACCGACCTGGTAGCACAAGCTATCAGGTCTAACTCACACCCACCCACATCTACTCATGTATTTATCCAACCTATTTTTAAAGCTACACAACGTTCTGGCCTCTATAACGGTACTTGGGAGTTTGTTCCACTCATCCACAACTCTATTACCAAACCAGTACTTTCCTATATCCTTCCTGAATCTGAATTTTTCCAACTTAAAACCATTGCTGCGAGTCCTGTCTAGGCTAGATATTTTCAGCACACTATTTACAACCCCTTTATTTATTCCTGTCTTCCATTTATACACCTCAATCATATCCCCCCTAATTCTACGTCTTTCTAGAGAGTGCAGTTTCAGGGCCCTTAGTCTATCCTCATAGGGAAGGTTTCTGATACATGGGATCAACTTTGTCATCCTCCTTTGTACATTTTCCAGAGAATTTATATCCATTCTGTAATACGGTGACCAAAACTGTGCAGCATAATCTAAATGAGGCCTAACCAAGGATGTATAGAGTTGAAGAACAACCTGAGGACTCCTATTATTTATGCTTCTTGATATGAAGCCAAGGATTCTATTAGCTTTATTGCGAACACTTATGCACTGTTGTCTTGGTTTCAGATTACTGCTAACCAGAACTCCTAAATCTTTTTCGCAATCCGTAATATTAAGATCTACATTATTTAGTTTATATGTGGCATGGTTATTGTCCTGTCCAACATTTAGAACTTTGCATTTGTCTATATTAAACTGCATCTGCCACTTCTCCGACCACTGCATCAGTCTATTCAAATCTTCCTGGAGTGCTCGAATGTCCTCGTCAGAATGAATTCGACGGCCTATTTTGGTGTCATCGGCAAACTTGCCGATGTCGCTCTTTATGCCCTCATCTATGTCGTTTATGTAGATTGTGAACAGCAGGGGGCCCAACACTGACCCCTGTGGAACACCGCTCGTGACACTTCCCCACTCTGATTTCTCCCCATTTATGCAAACTCTCTGCTGCCTATTTGTCAACCATGCCTCTATCCAGGAAAAAATTTCTCCTCCTATTCCATGTGCTTTAATTTTCCTCAATAGTCTCTGATGTGGGACCCTGTCAAAAGCCTTACTGAAGTCCATATACACAATATCATATTCATTACCATGATCTACCTCCTCAAATACCTTAGTGAAAAAAGTTAATAAATTCGTAAGGCAGGAACGCCCCTTTGTAAAACCATGCTGAGATTCGTTGATTAATTTATGCTTTTCAAGGTGGCTACGAACTGCCTCGGCAATTATTGATTCCATAAATTTTCCCACTATGGAGGTTAGGCTTATTGGTCTATAGTTCGAAGCTAAGGACCTGTCACCTGTTTTGAAAATAGGTATCACATTTGCCATTTTCCACTTATCTGGCACCATGCCAGTTTGTAGTGATATGTTGAAAAGATTAGCCAAAGGTTTGCTAAGCTCCTCTTTACATTCCTTTAGAACCCTTGCATACAGTTCATCAGGGCCTGGGGATTTGTTAGGTTTTAATTTATCTATTTGCCTAAGGACCATGTCACTTGTGACCCTAATAGTGCACAGTTTATTATCGTCCTGTTCTACATAATTTATCATTACTGGAATATCGCTGGTATCCTCCTGTGTAAAAACTGAGAGGAAGTATGTGTTAAAAATTCTACACATTTCCTTATCACTGTCAGTGAGCTGACCCGAGGAACTTTTGAGTGGGCCTATCTTGTCCCTGATCTTACTTCTGTATACCTGAAAGAATCCTTTTGGGTTAGTCTTCGATTCTCTTGCAACTTTAACCTCATAATCTCTTTTTGCTTTTCTAATTCCCTTTTTTATTTCTCTCTTTAACTGAATATATCGATTTCTCAATTGCCCCTCTCCTCTTTTGATTTGCCTATATATGCCTCTCTTTTGACCAATCAGATATTTTAATCTATTGTTCATCCATTTAGGATCATTTTTGTTTGATCTAATTTCCCTATTTGGAACATAATTTGACTGAGCAGCTGGAACTATGCCCTGGAAAGCATCATATCGGCAACCATCACCACCTACCTGACCCTTAGTCAGGTCATTCCAGTTCAGCCCACCTAAGTAATTTTTCAGTCCTATGAAATCATCCAAGCGAAAGTCAGGGACGGAGACTTGATTGCCATTATTAGGGGAATTCCATGATATATTAAAACTGAGTGATTTGTGATCACTTTCCCCAAGCTCATCATTAACCTCAAGATTATTAATTAGTGTTTCCCTACTGGCAAGAACCAAGTCAAGGAGGTTATTTCCCCTAGTTGGCTCTGTCACAAACTGTTTTAAAAAACAATCCTGGATCGTATCAAGAAAGTCACCTGACTCTAAATTTCCTGTCAAATTGCTCCAGTCAATCTGTCTATAGTTGAAATCTCCCATTAGCACAACATTTTCGTATGTAGATGCCTTACGAATTTCGTCCCATAGAAGTTTACTGCACTCCCTATCAAGATTTGGGGCCCTGTAAATCACACCCAAAATTAGTTTTTCTCGGCCCTCGAGAAGCTGTAACCAAACAGATTCAGTGGCTGACGCTTCTAATTTAATATCTTGTCTAACACAACAATTTAAATTGTCTCTGACATACATCGCTACTCCACCACCTTTCCTGTTGACCCTGTCAGTGTGGAATAATTTATAGCCTTGTATGTGACATTCAGAGGGCATCTCTCTATCTTTCAGATTGAGCCAGGTCTCTGTTATAGCAATAATATCTATGTTTCCTGCACTTGCAATTAATCTTAGCTCATCTATCTTATTTCTTACACTCCTGCTATTAGTATAGTAAACCTTAAGGGAGCTAGTCCCTTGCTGCCCTCTGCTGTCCCCCTTTGTTTGCTGACCTGATCTATTGTCTTTATTTATAACTTCATGCTGAATGCCTTTTATACAGTTACTGTTTCCAACCCAAGTGTTGCAACCTGCTTGTTTCCCACACACACCCATACCTCTATCTTCCATCAGTTTAAAATCATAGGCATTTCACCAATGGCCTTCTCAATCGAGTCTGCAAGTGCTACCACCCCAGCCCCAGAGAGATGTACCCCATCCCTTGCATACATATCATGTTTGCCATAAAAGTTGTTCCAGTTGTCAATGAATGGGATTGGCTTGTTTGCAATCGTGTCATTACGATTTCGTGAGTCTCGTTCTAGAACTCACTCTGACACGAGATTGATTACCGCCAAACACGTATATCGTCTGGTTGATCTCAACCCTCCCAATTACTGCTTACCGGAGTTACAAGCCTTCAGAATCGCACTAGGTAACTGTCTGCGGTCTCTGGCCTCGTACGAAAACGCGACAGAGAGCGACTGGGCTTTCAGTCCTGTCGTACAGAGGAAACTGCCAGAGAAGACTCTGGAACACTTGAATCTATGATTCGACAAGCATAGATTCACCTGTACTGAGATCAGTGAAGGCCTACGGCACATTGTGGCCTGTATGCAAACTAACATGCAACCTCATACTACGCATGTTAAACGGCCACCTGACATGGCCTCGCCCAACACGTCACTACCTACGACGAACCCGGATAGCGAGTGCTACGCCGCAGGTAACGCGTAGGCATGTATACAGCCACTACACAGAGAGACAAGGGAAAGGCCTTAACGATGAACAGGTGGAAGAATGGCACTCCAGCTGCCTCCACCCACATTCCAAAATGTTTGCTTTGTTATGAGCCACACTGGGCCCCTTCTTATGACGAGTTCACGACAGTCCCGCCCGGAAACAGAGGGTCCGGGAATTTAGTAAGTTTATTCAGGTATAGACAAATACAGTTACATAGATTATCATACACAGCAGCATATGTGTAGAAAACCCAGTATAACCCAAAAAAGTCAGTCAAAGTGACTTATTTCCATTGGAGTCCTTTTGTTACCTTATCAATAATATTACATCAATATCAAAATCAAATGTGGCAGATAAGAAATTATATAAAAATGACACAAAACAAATTATATAAAATACTGAATCATGGATGAAGATAAAATAAACAAAATATAAGAATTATAACTATAAAAAAATATGAAGAAGTGCAAAGAAAATGATAGGATGGATAATGAGAACTTTCAAAACGAGAGATGCCAAGCCCATGATGATCCTTTTCAAATCACTTGTTCTCTCTAGGTTGGAATACTGCTGTACATTAACATCTCCAAAGCAGGTGAAATCGCAGATCTAGAGAGTGTACAGAGATCCTTTACTGCACGTATAAGTTCTGTCAAGCACCTTAACTACTGGGAACGCTTGGAAGCACTTGACTTGTACTCGTTGGAACGCAGGAGGGAGAGATATATCATAATCTACACTTGGAAAATCTTGGAAGGAATGGTCCCTAATCTGCATACAGAAATCACTCCCTACGAAAGTAAAAGACTGGGCAGGCGATGCAAAATGCCGCCAATAAAAAGTAGGGGCGCCATTGGTATACTAAGGGAAAACACCATAAGTGTCCGGGGCCCAAAACTGTTCAACAGCCTCCCATCAAGCATTAGGGGAATTGCCAATAAACCCCTGGCTGCCTTCAAAAGAGAGCTGGACAGATACGTAAAGTCAGTGCCGGATCAGCCGGGCTGTGGCTCGTACGTTGGACTGCGTGCGGCCAGCAGTAACAGCCTAGTTGATCAGGCCCTGATCCATCGGGAGGCCTGGTCATGGACCGGGCCGCGGGGGCGTTGATCCCCGGAATAACCTCCAGGTAACCTCCAGGTAGAGGTGAAGTCGCAGTAGCTGTCAACTCTGTTGGGAGAGGCTGTCAGTTGTTCCCACTTGGAGCTCTCTGGGAGCTTAGATATCCACTGTGTGCATGGATGTTGAGATTTGAGAGATTGAGTGCACACTTCCTGTGGCACACCTGACAGTTGTCTCGTAGACGAATTCCACGGCTTTGGCTCTATTGTGGAAGTTCCTGGGAACCCGGCACATCTTGTGACATTGTTGACATCGTGGACATGGGACTCTGAGATAAGAGACTGAGACAAGTGCCTGGATAATCACCCAGGAAGTGGCTGTAATCCCAGACATCTCAAGTGCCGGAAGTGCAGGGGCGAACACAACACAATAATCCGTCACCACCATACTCACATAGAAAACGGGAAGAAGCAAGTCACAGCTGAGCGCTGTTAACAAGACAGGGGGAGGGACTCTTCCCTTACCCTCCAGTTCACATGCCGTGATTGCGCTCGCTAATCTCAGGCTATTGGCGATTACAATGCGAGACACAAAAGCATTGGAAACTCACAGTTTGGTAATCATAATGGCAATCAACTGTTGTCACTCTTAAACAGTCATGATAATGTCCAAATTGTAGGTGACCTTGAACCCACACATATCTACGGAGGCGTCCTTGATCTGTGCCTGGGCTTCAACATTACTTCTGCCAGCTGAGTCTTCCATTGTAACAGATATAGCGTCTGATAATTTCCCTAGGCTAACCTCACTAGATATTGGTAATACTATCCTTCCTGGTGGGATATTCAAACGGAAACGTTTTAATGTTCCCACTGATCTGCATGATGACTTTGTTGCACATGTGACTGACTGGTATAATTCCTATGAGTGTTCCTCTGTAGAGACCTTTAACAATGATCTTGTGAGCAGTATTCAGAACTACTTAGAGCCGCCACTGAAACCTCTTGGTACTCTAAACCCAACAAACTTCCATAATAATCGTACCTCCTTCAAAAACCATACTTATTACAATGATTCTAAACTTCGTACACTGAAACGTACTGCTCGCAGACTAGGCCTAGCCTATAGAAAACATCGTACCCCTGGAATGCTGAGGCTCTTCCAAACTGCCCTTGCTGCTGCCAGAGAGCGTATGACAGAGCTGCGGCAAACAGACTGGGAAAAATTTGTCAACGGTCTTAATGCTCACACCCCACTTAGCCGAGCATGGAGGGACATAAATAGAATTAAGGGTAACAGAACTGGGCAGATCGCGCACCCTCATCCCTTACATAGGGCGAATGAGCTACATCTAGCTATGCTAATCTTCCCAGTACCACACAGGCAAAATTAAATGACAAATATGATGCAAGGGAGAGACTTGTTTGCTTTATGCTCAGCAAGGCAGATGATTGCAACATTCCTTTCACTAATTATGAACTTGATGCAGCACTAACTAAGGGCAACTCCACGTCGCCTGGTGAGGATGGTATTACTTACAACATACTCAGATTGCTGTGTCGAGTACCAGGTAATCCATTACTTGAATTATATAACATGAGCTATGTAACTGGGGAGCTCCCTCAATCTTGGACCAACAGCCTCATCATTCCAATTCCTAAGCCCAATCAACAAAATGCATTTCGCCCAATATCTCTTACTAGCTGCTTGTGTAAAACATTTGAGAGAATGATTCTTAATCGTCTCATGTACAGAATCAAACAATTTTTGTCTCCCCGGTTACATGGTTTCATGCATGGAAGGAGCGTGCATCATTGCATAGCCACCTTTCTCACCCTGCACACTGACAGCTCATACACTACCTTCCTTGACCTTAAATCCGCTTTCGATGTAGCCAACCGACATGTAATCATTAGTGAACTTGCCAGAATGGATGTTGGAGGATGGCTTCTCCGCTGGATTAAAGGCTACCTGTCAAACAGAAAATCGTCTGTGTTGTTCCAGGGACATAGAAGTGTAACTAAAGACTTTGAATTAGGAACACCACAAGGAGGTGTGCTCAGTCCCACACTGTTCAATATTCTAATTAATGCATTACTTAATGCTATGCCTAGTCAGCCCCATCATTATGTAATTAGTTTTGCTGATGATATAATGATTCACACCACCGGATTCTCCAATACCCAAAACATTCTTAATCATGTACTAGCCTCGTGTCAGGACCTGGGGTTGATAATCTCTACTGATAAAACAAAGATACTCAATAGGCGTCCTCCTCGACAGAGAGGCACAGTTCGTCAGATCCAGTTGCATGATGGGTCTCTTCTAGAATATGTAAGCAGATACAGGTATCTAGGCTTTGAGGTCCTACTACTTGGACCTGTTGTAGCAAGACTTTGTCGCCAATACAAAGAAAGACTAAGAGCACTTAGAGTTGTGGCTGGGTTTCACCCCAGGTATGGTGCTAATGTTAAAATTGTGAAAATGATGTATCTTGCTTATATTAGATCATTGGTTGATTATGCTGCGCCACTACTTGCTCTTGTGTCTGACTGGAAGCTTGGAGGGCTGAAAAAACTGCAGAACGAAGCAATGAGGATCATTTTAGGATGCCCTCGTACTGCCAAAATTTTAAATATGCAAAAAGAACTTGATATTCCAAGCATCAGAGATCGTGTTACTGAAAGAAATATCCTAATTGGGGTTAATATGCTCAGGCAAGCTCATTCAAACCCCTGCACAGAAGCCCTCCAAACTTTCCTCAGCACTGGTGAACACTCCTCCAAATGGGTTGAAAAAACTGGAACCGACCTCCGCATGAATCAGATACATGATCTATGTCAAGTAAGGCAACAGCGGCACTTCTCCGCTCCATGGAATATTACCCCATTCCAAACTACCATTCCTCCATTTCCCCCCAAACTACTTCTTAAATCACAACCAAAACTTCGCCTTGAAGCCAAACATGAGGCCTTAAGCTGTATTGATAACTTAGTCACACAGCACACACTCTCGCAAATTATTTACGCTGATGGTTCTGTTCACCAATCCACTGGTGCAGCTGGTAGTGCTGCTGTTGTCGTACAGAGTGATGGCTCTCTTAAAGAAATTGGAGCACGCATCAATAATTGGGCCTCTACCCTTCAGACAGAACTGTTTGCCATACTCCTTGCACTGAAATGCATCTATGTATCAAAGATTGACAATTTAATTGTAACTGATTCTCTGTCATCCATAAATGCTCTCAACTCATTAAGCATAAATTGTGGCATGCTTGTGTCAGAAGCCAGACACAGGTATGGTAGGATTGTTGACAGTGGAGTCAGAGTGCACATGCTGTGGATTCCATCTCACATTGGTCTTCAGATGCATTATAGAACTGATAAATTGGCTAAGCTGTATGCTTTCAAAGAGGGAGTAGATTACAATCTTGGCTTGTCAGGTAGTAGTTTGAGAACAATAATACGAAAAGAACTTCAATTGAATTTTATGGACTTAAGGCTCAGGGAGATTGACACCAGTGAGTCCATCTATCATCACTCTATCATGCAGGAGGAGCCACATGTCTATGGTGCATCCAACAAAATAAGCAGACTCTTGGATATCACTACTGCCCGGCTCCGGCTGGGTTACAAGTATCTTTGGCAGGTTAAATCACCACCACC
The DNA here is from genome assembly GCF_038502225.1 of Cherax quadricarinatus. Lineage (NCBI taxonomy): Eukaryota > Metazoa > Arthropoda > Malacostraca > Decapoda > Parastacidae > Cherax > Cherax quadricarinatus. The sequence continues at coordinate 83,720,096 of NC_091293.1, read as the reverse complement.
AGATGTAGACCAAACGAAATGTAAACTTTGCCAGATGGACTATTGTCACACCCTGCGTCATTATGTACTGGAGTGTGATAAAATTAATGAATTTAGAAACAACTCACTCAGAAATGTTCAAGAAATGGCAAAGTATTTTATCCACAGTGGTATATTGCAGACCATTCTGGAGAAATACCCTGACTTTGCTAGCTGTAAATAAAGCATTACCACATGTGTGCATGTGTGCATGTGTGTGTGTGTGTGTGTGTTTGTGTTTGTGTGTGTGTGTGTGTGTGTGTGTGTGTGTGTGTGTGTGTGTGTGTGTGTGTGTGTGTGTGTGTGTGCATTCACCTAGTTGAGATTGCAGGGGTCGAGTCCAAGCTCCTGTGTGTTTACCTGGAGTTTACCTGGAGAGAGTTCCGGGGGTCAACGCCCCCGCGGCCCGGTCTGTGACCAGGCCTCCTGGTGGATCAGAGCCTGATCAACCGGGCTGTTGCTGCTGGCTGCACGCAAACCAACGTACGAGCCACAGCCCGGCTGATCAGGAACTGACTTTAGGTGCTTGTCCAGTGCTTGTGTGTGTGTGTGTGTGTGTTTGTGTGTGTGTTTGTGTGTGCGTGTTAGTTACCATTTTGTCCTAGGCACATGTCGATTAGACACTAGGCCTGTTGTATTTCCGAGTGTGTGTGTGTGTGTGTGTGTGTGTGTGTGTGTGTGTGTGTGTGTGTGTGTGTGTATGTGTATGAGTGTGTGTGTGTGTATGAGTGGGTGTGTGTGTGTACTCACCTATTTGTACTCACCTATTTGTGGTTGCAGGGGTCGAGTCTTAGCTCCTGGCCCCGCCTCTTCACCAGTTGCTCTTCACCGGTATGAGTGTGTGTGCGTGTGTGTGTATGAGTTTGTGTATGTGTGTGTGTGTGTGTGTGTGTGTTTATGTGTGTGTGTGTGTGTGAATTTGTATATGTGTGTGTGTGTGTGTGTGTGTGTGTGTGTGTGTGTGTGTGTGTGTGTGTGTGTGTGTGTGTATGAGTGGGTGTGTGTGTGTACTCACCTATTTGTACTCACCTATTTGTGGTTGCAGGGGTCGAGTCTTAGCTCCTGGCCCCGCCTCTTCACCAGTTGCTCTTCACCGGTATGAGTGTGTGTGCGTGTGTGTGTATGAGTTTGTGTATGTGTGTGTGTGTGTGTGTGTGTGTTTATGTGTGTGTGTGTGTGTGTGAATTTGTATATATGTGTGTGTGTGTGTGTGTGTGTGTGTGTGTGTGTGTGTGTGTGACTCAACAATCAATATTTGCACCAATAACTCACTACAGTTGTGACCGGGTGTGGAAGTGTGAATTGCTCATTACTCTATAATTTGTTCATGATTGTAGCCATGTATAAACGTAAGTAACCATTCTACAGAATTCATTACCTTTGTAACTTGTGAGTTCATTACCTTGTACCTAGTTCAGCTATCGAAACTTTGGGGCCCAGTCCCTGGATCCATTACGTACCTCTGTAATCTGTAAATACCTTTGTAACTTGTCATGATTGTGACTAGACCTACCCGGAGTTCATTACCTTTGTAATTTGTGAGTTCATTATCTTTGTAAATTGTGAATTCATTACCTCTGTAACTTGCTCAGCTATCAAAACTTTGGAGTCCAGTCCCTGGACCAATTATGTACCTCTGTAATCTTTTGACTACCGCCCACAGGATGGGTATGGGGTGCATAATAAACATATTAAACTAACTAACTAATCTCAGGCTCACGACAATACCTGTAATGCGACTTACCTAACGGAATCAGCTTCTGTTTGAACAAGGATCTCAGATGTCCTTCATTCGTCAGAGTACGCTGAAGGGACTGGGCGTAGTTTCGCACAATCAGGTGTCACTGGGCCTGGCTGGGTTCTTTCAGTATCCTGGAAGTCGACCATACTATCTAGTGAAATTAAATCTGGGGCAACAATGCGAGGTGATTAATGCTGTGGTCGTTGCAAAAGCGTTAGACAAGTGCGATCATGGAGTAATAGCGCACAAAATACATGCTAAAGGAATAACTGGGAAAGTGGGGAGATGGATCTTCAACTTCGTAACCAATCGAACACAAAGAGTAGTGGCCAACAGAGTTAAATCGGAGGCTGCCATTGCGAAGAGCTCTGTTCCACAAGGCACAGTACTTGCCCCCATCTTATTCCTCATCCTCATATCAGACATAGACAGAGATATACACCACAGCACCGTATCATCCTTTGCGGATGATACTAGGATCTGCATGAGGCTGTCATCTGCTGAGGACGCGGTTAACCTCCAAGAAGATATAAATAAAGTTTTCCAGTGGGCAACGGAAAACAATATGATGTTCAATGAGGACAAATTCCAACTACTCCGTTATGGAAAACTGCAGGAGATAATAACTAGAACAGAGTATACTACAAACTCTGGCCATACAATAGAGCGGAAAAATAATGTAAGGGACCTGGGAGTAGTAATGTCTGAGGATGCCACTTTCAAGGATCACAACAGTGCCACGATCACAAGTGCAAAGAAAATGATAGGATGGATAATGAGAACGTTCAAAACGAGAGATGCCAAGCCAATGATGATCCTTTTCAAATAACTTCTTCTCTCTAGGCTGGAATACTGCTGTACATTAACATCTCCATTCAAAGCAGGTGAAATTGCAGATCTAGAGAGTGTACAGAGATCCTTTACTGCACGTATAAGTTCTGTCAAGCACCTTAACTACTGGGAACGCTTGGAAGCACTTGACTTGTACTCGTTGGAACGCAGGAGAGAGAGATATATCATAATCTACACTTGGAAATTCCTAGAAGGAATGGTTCTGAATCTGCACACAGAAATCACTCCCTACGAAAGTAAAAGACTGGTCAGGCGATGCAAAATGCCCCCAATAAAAGTAGGGGCGCCTTTGGTACACTAAGAGAAAACACCATAAGTGTCCGGGGCCCAAGACTGTTCAACAGCCTCCCACCAAGCATAAGGGGAATTACCAATAGGCCCCTGGCTGCCTTCAAGAGGGAGCTGGACAGATACCTAAAGTCAGTGCCGGATCAGCCGGGCTATGGTTCATACGTTGGACTACGTGTGGCCAGCAGTAACAGCCTGGTTGATCAGGCCCTGATCCACCAGAAGGCCTGGTCGTAGACCGAGCCGCGTGGGCGTTGATCCCCTGAATAACCTCCAGGGTAGACTCCAGGTAGATAAACACGAAACTTGAGGACAGCCATCACAACGCTGCTGGTGTGGAACTAGTTGACCTTGACACTCAGACCGACCAGGTCGGGCCAATAAACCTCTTAATTGGAACCGATTACTGCAGCAAATTCGTGCGCAGGATAGCCACTGTGTGTAAAGTTTCCCTGCTGAACACAGCTGAGGGCCATATGATATTCGGGCCACTCCCCTGAGACGGGGATATCATGTGGGGGTTCGAACACGTGGATAGGGTAAAGTAATACTCACGTAGGCTGGAAGTACGTATAATTATAACGGTAAGTATGGAAGAGCCAAACAGCCGTGACCTGCCTCCTTGCTCACTCTCAGGGGTGTCACTAGCACGTTAAGAGACCATACAATAAGTGTCAGGGGCCCGAGACTGTTCAACTGCCTCCCAGCACACATAAGGGGGATTACCAACAGACCCCTGGCAGTCTTCAAGCTGGCACTGGACAAGCACCTAAAGTCAGTTCCTGATCATCCGGGCTGTGGCTCGTACGTTGGTTTGCGTGCAGCCAGCAGCAACAGCCTGGTTGATCAGGCTCTGATCCACCAGGAGGCCTGGTCACAGACCGGGCCGCGGGGGCGTTGACCCCCGGAACTCTCTCCAGGTAAACTCCAGGTAAACCCCAGTACCCATATGTGAGGGGGGTGTTTGAATACTGCTGTGGTCATCAACACTATGAATACAGACAGTGACTCAGGCATCTACTGGTACACTGGTTACTGGTAACTGGTTACTACTACTGAGAGCTCGGCAACGCTAACGTATGTCGTCCCGACATACAACTAATACAAACTAGAGATGGCAGGTATACGGCTTGGGCTGATTCTATACAATGTCAAAGTACACAACAATTGAACATTATAACATACATAAGTAGAACATTGGAATGGAAGCTTACGTAACTGAAACTGTAATGCAATACAAGGTATAATATAGCACAACTCATCGAATGATAGTCATTGAATGAAACTCATTGAATGAAACTCAACGAATGAAACTCAACGTTAAGATTACACAATAGAAGTGATAAAAAAAAATTTGATCGATCGATCTGTATTCATGTGATCTACGGATTCTGAGGAAGGAATATATACAAAGAAAGAGTGTTTAACAGAAAGGCAGATTCGGTGCACTCAAATCTAGACTGTTAACTCTCAGAATTCGGAGAGAACGTGAATACAAAAAAAAAAAATTCTTGAATACTGATAAGTTGATACTGTAATTATTCATCTATACAGGTTATTTACATTTAACCCCAACTCTGCTAGGGTGAGATTGACATATGCAGAATGGGTGTCATCTCTGGGAGGATCAAACTCTGTAGCATTGGCTAACTCATGCTGTATTTGAGACAAATCTGAATTGGTAGTTACAAATGATACTTGAGGATTTCTCAATACCTGTCATGTACGTAGGGAATAACGACATTCAGGTTGATTGTCTGACTGAGTATCAGAGGAAGAGAGTACAGGATCAGGAGGATTGTCAGAGTCTGTCACATTAGTCTGGGTTGGAACATCATTATCATCACATACTAACTTCATATGATCTAAATGCGATTCTTTATACTGACCAGTACTAATTTCTCTAACCTTATACTTATTACCAGTGATATGTTCAACTACTCGATAAGGACCAACAAACTTTTGATCAAGCTTTGGCATTGCAGACGTTTTGTTAAAGTTAGTCAGCATAACTCTTGAACCTACTTTGATTTTGGATGGCTTTGCTCGAGTGTTTGCGACTCTTGTAAATTCTGCTGTTGATTTATGAAGTGTTTCACGGATTCTTCTAAAAACACTTTGAGCTAAGCTGGTACGAGTTGCTATGAAATCATCAGGGTTGTAATTTGGTTTTGGATTAGAATATAACAACTCATAAGGCAAACGTTTATCTACACCGTACAATGCATAATGTGGAGTGTCACCTATAGAAACATTGTAAGCAGAATTTATAGCACACTGCACATCAGGTATAACTTCATCCCAAGTTTCACTGTTGGGATTGATAGTGGCTCTCAAGACATCAAGTACTTTCTTATTGGTTCGTTCCGCTAACCCATTGCTGGCAGGATGATGAGGAACAATGGTGGATTTAGAGATCTTGTACAAGGTACACAAATTTTCAAGAATCTCATTACAGAATTCACCTCCATTATCTGTTACTAGGGACTTAGGGGTGGTATGCCTGCAGATAATGCGTTCTTTAAACGCTTTAGCTACTGTCTCGGCAGTCTTATCTGCAATAGGAACTAACTCACAATATCTGGTGAAATGGTCTACCATAACACACAGATGTTTGTTGCCCTGGAGGGAACATTGGAAATTAGTTAACAAATCTAGCGCAACTCTTTCCCACGGTTCGCTAGTAGTTGGATACACTTGGATTGGATTAGGGCCATTAGCATTACCTTTATGTTGCATGCAGACACTACATTTCTTAACATACTCAGAAATATCAGTTGCCATACGAGGCCAAAAGTATTTCAATCTGGCTTGTTTTACTGAACGATCCATACCAGGGTGTGCAACACCTGGTACATCGTGAACTAGCTGTAAGGCTACATTCACTAGTGACTGTGGAATTACTAACTGGTATACTCTTCTGCTAGGAGTACCCAACTCGGCTGTTCGATACAGTAATTCTTGGTTCATGACAAAGTCACTGATGGGTGCTGGTGGCTTCACAGTCAGAATAAGATCTTCCTGGAGCAGGAATCGAATCACACCAGACCACATGGGATCTGTTCGTTGAGCATACTTTACATCTTTAGCACTAAATGGAGGGTCTGCAGTTACTATACTAACATGTCGCGATAAGGCATCTGCGACTACATTTGACATGCCAGGTAAGTGTTCAAAGGTGGGATTGAACTCTTGGATAGTCAAGGTCCATCTGGCTAACCTTCCAGTAGGTTGTTTGTTCTGGAATAAAGGTATCAGTGGAGCATGGTCTGTCAAGACATGGACAGAGTACTGATAAATAATGTCTCAGAAGTGCTTTAAAGACCATACTATTGCTAAAGCTTCTTGCTCAGTTACTGTATAATTACGTTCAGCCTTCGTAAGGACTCGGCTAGCAAATGCAACTGCGTTGTACTTGCCATCGGTCTTCTGAGCTAGTACGGCGCCTATGCCAATTGAACTAGCATCAGTTGTCAGATAGAAGGGCTTAGAAAAATCTGGAAATTTCAAAATTGGAGCAGATGTTAGCTTTTCTTTTAGAGTTTGGAATGCTCTTTCTTGACGGAAGGTCCAAACAAAAGGAGCATCTTTCTTAAGCAACTCAGTTAGAGGAGCAGCTATGGAAGAAAAATTGGCAATGAAAGATCTATAAAAACCTGCTAAGCCCACAAAGGATCTTACGGCATCAGCAGTTTTGGGTGTTGGAAAATTTAGTACTGCAGTTACTTTACTTTGGTCAGTCGTAACCCCTCTAGGAGTGACTACGTGACCAAGAAACTTAATTTCTGATCTGAAAAATTGACATTTAGACAGTTTGATCTTTAAATTGGCTTCTTCAAGCTTACCAAGTACTACATCAAGTCTTTTCAAGTGTGTATCCACGTCTTTAGACATGACGATTACGTCATCTAAGTACATCATAAGTGCATTACCTATGAGACCTCTAAAGATATTAGTCATGAGCCTTGAGAACGTGATAGGGGAGGATCGTAATCCAAACGCCATATGGAGGAAGTGATAATGACCTGTAGGAGTGGAGAATGCAGTTAGCTCTTGGCTGTCCTCGTGAAGAGGGACTTGCCAAAACCCTTGTAACAAATCCAGGGTTGAAAAGACTTTGTTATCTCCGATGTTAAAAGATCACCCAGTACAGGAAGTGGGAAGCGATCTGGAATGGTTTTCGCGTTTAACTTCCTAAAGTCAATCACTGGGCGCCAAGTACCATCCTTCTTAGGTACTAGGATCAAGGGTGCATTCCAAGGTGAATTGCTAGGTGCAATAACTCCATCATCAAGCATTTGATTGATCAATTCTTCTGCGACAGCAACTTGTGAATGAGGCATTCTGTACGCAGGTATGTAGATAGGTCTAGTACCAGGTTCAAGTGGAATACGATGGGACAATAAGTTCGTTATACCCATCTTCTCACCTGGTAAGGCAATGGCTTTACGACGTTTGTTCAACAGAGTCAACAAACGCCTGACTTCATCTGGGAAGTCAGTGGGAGCTAAGTCTTTCTCCTCAACTGGTGGAACAGATTGATCCAGTGAAGTGGATGACTCCCCGGCAGAAATAGCACCGACCCACTGGTCAGGTGACAACTCATCCTCTACCTGAACAGGGTAAGGATAGTGAACAAGGTCAACAAGATTGATATTAGCTCTGAGACGAACACTGTGACCAGAAGTGTTAGCTAGGAAGAAATGGATCTTACTATCTCTTACAACATGTAAGGATGGTTCAACAAATAGACCTTTTACTTTGCAGGAATCACTGTCAACTAGGACGTTATCACCATCTGGAACACTAACTACAGACACTCTAGTGAGAGCACTAGCTGCAACAGAGACGTCTTTCTGCAGACGGCATGTGACATCAACAAGAGATGGCATTACTAGTTTCAAGTAATCGTTTTCTGACAAGGCATCCCCTGTGGAGAAACTACTACTCAAACTAGCAGTCATTGCAAGGATAGGTTGTGCACTCAAGGCAGTCTGAGTGTCCTCGGACACTTGAGGCAACAGAACACTATCCTGCAAGTCTGAAGGTATGTGGAACACATACGGGAGTGACAGAATTACCAGTGCCTGACCGCTTGGGTACGCTACTGGAGAATGCATTGGCTTGTAAGGACTTAATCCGTACATCATACTCTGCAGCAGTATGACAGATTTCTGATCCAAGCTGGTAACCCCAGAATGGAACGATCAAGTCGTCAATTTGGGCATGCCATCGGTACAGGTCGAGCACAATGCGTAAGTCTCGCATGGAAGCAAATCCCAGTAGAAGGTCACCAGGGAAAGTAATCTGGTCGACAACAAGGAAGGAAGCAGTGAAGTCTCTACCTTGGATAGAAAAAGTTAGGGAAGTGCGACCTCGGACACGCAGGTGAGAACCAGCTACTCCACTAAGGGAGGACACAGGAGTCGGTTCTACGAGGACATGTTGTAACTGCTTATCCTTAAACAAACTAGACCTAATAATATTGACTTGCGCACCAGAGTCCATGAACAAATGAACGGGCGCATTATGAACAGATGCTTGCACTATAGGGCCTATGGTTGCATTGGAAGTTATGTGCAAACAAAAAGGTGGATTGTCATCAGAAAAGACTTGTTCCACTTCATCCCCAAAATCATCTATGTCAGAGCCATGTGAAGCAACATCATCAGCAGGATTGTCATTCTCGAGACTGCTTAAGGCTTCAAAGGAATTGTGAACGGGAATGGTGTACTCATTATCACCTACTGTCACCATGGGACGATTTGACTGGGGCGCTCGAATTCCCCCGAATTGGAAGAATGAGCCTGGTTCTGGTTATTTTGAGAATTGGAAGAATGAGCCTGGTTCTGGTTATTTTGAGAACCACGATATCTGTTTCCTCTACGGGTTCTGAGGTTGGAACGGCCACTGAAGGTTGTAGAGAGCATTGCACTCAGATGTGTCATGTCCATGTATTCTATGATAAGTACAGTACGGCAGTGACTGGTACTCATCATCAGTACGACGCCTCTTAGGGTAACTATCAGGACAATTAATTGCAATATGGCCACGGAAACCACAGTTGTAACAAGTCCGCTGGCTATGGTTACTGAATGTACTATGAATACTACAAGGTTTATAACGACTCTGTACACTGGTTCTTGGTGATCTCTGAGATGGTTGACGACCACGATTTGTCTCTGTGGCGCAAACAAGAGGTGGTGCAGACTGAGGCATAGGTGTGAAATTACTTTTAAGACATGGGAAAGTACCCTGGGGGCACAAGGAACGTACATGATTTAGGGCTGTAAGTGGTTCCATCGTCACAGTTGGAGGATTAGCCTCATAAGCACACACGGAAGCAGGTGGCATTAGTTCTTTAATTGCTCCAAAAGCTGCTATTTTAGCAAACGGTTCTGTGAATGGTTTAACCTCGTCAGGGACAAAAGCTGAGGACTGGACAGCATTGATAAATGATGATAAAAGTTTGTCTAATCTAACAGCAAAGGCACTCAACGATTCATTAGTCATGGGTGCAGCATTCACTAGTTCCCGAAGAACGACATATGGATCAGCTGTTTTTACTGGTACAAGGAAAGAACGAATCAGTTCCTCATATTGTGACCACTTAGTAAGATTCCTGAAGTCACGCATATCAAGGAGATCAACAACGTGAACAGCAGCAGGGGACCGATGAAGAGCTTCTTTTGCAAGTCTGATAAGGCTTTCCTCTGAAGGAGGACCTTCAACTAGAGCACTAACACGAGAACGAATGGCCGCAAACCATGCTTCAAGACTATGTACATGGCCATTGAATAAAGGTAACGCATCAAGGGAATCACGAGTATAACTATAGTATCTCAGTGTCTGGGTCGGTCTGTCAGTCGCTAAGGAACTATGAGGACTGATGACAGGAGCAACAGTAGCCTGAGAGGTCGGAGTGTCGACATTCACTAAAGTATCACTTGACGGTATGTGAGACATAATGGCAAAGTTGCACGAGAACAAATAAGGCAAAAATAATGAACAATAAAAATTATACAAAATGCTAAAATTGAAATAAAAGAGATGCAACTAATTCTGCAGAAGTAATAAAAAAATGTCTAAGATACACTGCAAGAGGAAGGACAACTCAATGTGAAGGACTATTGGCCAAGAAAAAAAAATTACATTGAAATATTCAAGTAAAAATATTACTGGAGACTGAATTAAATGCAAAATGAGCTGTCTTTACTCTTGCTAATAAAGAAATTAACTAATAAAATTTTAAATCAATGTAAAAAGTATAAAATAAAATTACTAAATTGTTAACTGGGAAATTTAAATATTCTCTAAGAATGCATAAACAAAATTAAAATATAATGCAAAGACAACATCAGGAAAATTAATAAAATGAAAAACAAGATGCAATAATAAACTGAGAATAATAATGCATAAAAAATATCAATAAAAGAAAATAATTCACTGCAGAACAAGTTCAACAAAATAATTCACTGCAGAACAAGTTCAACAAAATAATTCACTGCAGAACAAGTGCTAATTCAAAACAAGTAACAAAATTCACTGCAGAACAAGTGCAACAAAATAATTCACTGCAGAACAAGTGCAACAAAATAATTCACTGCAGAACAAGTGCAACAAAATAAGGCATAGAAATAATCACTGCAGTAATAAAGTCTCACTGGGAAAACTCAGGTTAAATAATAAAATAAAAATATGAAGAAAAAACTGATTGAACACTTTAACTCTTAATTGTAAATTAGACAAAACAATTTACTCAAACAGAGTAAAGAAAACACTTTACGTTAAAAGTAATTGATGCATCAAGAGTGAATTTGTTCAAAGAAATATGAACAATATGAATAAAAATAAAACAAAGGAACAAAACGGGAAGTGTAACACTTACAAGTGGCAGGGCACACAACACTTACAAGTGGCGGGGCACACAACACTTACAAGTGGCGGGGCACACAACACTTACAAGTGGCGGGGCACACAACACTTACAAGTGGCGGGGCACACAACACTTACAAGTGGCGGGGCACACAACACTTACAAGTGGCGGGGCACACAACACTTACAAGTGGCGGGACACACAACACTTACAGTGGCGGGGCACACAACACTTACAGTGGTGGGGCACACAACACTTACAAGTGGCGGGGCACACAACACTTACAGTGGCAGGGCACACAACACTTACAGTGGTGGGGCACACAACACTTACAAGTGGCGGGGCACACAACACTTACAAGTGGCAGGGCACACAACACTTACAAGTGGTGGGGCACACAACACTTACAAGTGGTGGGGCACACAACACTTACAAGTGGCAGGGCACACAACACTTACAAGTGGCACACAACACTTACAAGTGGCAGGGCACAACACTTACAGTGGCGGGGCATACAACACTTACAGTGGCAGGGCACACAACACTTACAGTGGCAGGGCATACAACACTTACAAGTGGCAGGGCACACAACACTTACAAGTGGCGGGGCACACAACACTTACAAGTGGCAGGGCACACAACACTTACAAGTGGTGGGGCACACAACACTTACAAGTGGCAGGGCACACAACACTTACAAGTGGCGGGGCACACAACACTTACAAGTGGCGGGGCACACAACACTTACAAGTGGCGGGGCACACAACACTTACAAGTGGCGGGGCACACAACACTTACAAGTGGCGGGGCACACAACACTTACAAGTGGCAGGGCACACAACACTTACAAGTGGCGGGGCACACAACACTTACAAGTGGCGGGGCACACAACACTTACAAGTGGCGGGGCACACAGCACTTACAAGTGGCGGGGCACACAACACTTACAAGTGGCGGGGCACACAACACTTACAAGTGGCGGGGCACACAACACTTACAAGTGGCGGGGCACACAACACTTACAAGTGGCAGGGCACACAACACATAATCACGTATTCATTATTTTAGTATATTCTTACAACAAAATCTTGCTGTGACTGATACGACAAAAATTTGCTGGCAAAAATAATGGTACACAGTCTGCGAAAAAATTAGAGGAATGAGACACTGCTGGCATACGAAAAAAGACACACATAGAAATAAATGGATAATTTGGTATACTGGGGTGAATATCACTGCATGAACTACAATGACAATTACTGGAGAATACAATGCTGAAAGAATACAAAAAAAAAATGAATGAATCACTTCACACAGAGTGACTGACTGGTACACTACACAATAATACTACAGACAGAGAGTAGCATAAAAAAAAACACAGATAAAAAAAATATAAGATGAGCGATAACACTGAAAAATATTGCAAAAAATAATGAGTCAAAGAAACACTGAGTCTACACTGAAAATACAAGGCTTAGAGTACACAAGAAATTCACTATAAATGTCTCACACACGCAAATGTCTTTAAATGCAAGAAAAATGTCTCTAAACAGAAAATTATCACAGAAGTCGACACAGAAGTCGACAGGATGAC